>NC_051391.1:55044149-55049149 GCF_015228065.2 Penaeus monodon
GACAAGACTGAGCGACAATATCAAAGATATTTGCGGGCTGTCGATGGTATAAGTGGAAAGAAAAGCGTAAGATCGAGTTTAGTGGCGAAGGATGGTGGAGAGGTCCACGGCTGCTCAAGCATGAGCATACCGTTATTGATGATGATGCTCATTCTTATATTTTATTACCCACAAATATAATTCTTCCTTTACTTCTTTTTTCCATGAAATTCCTTAATGATAGTCTAATAAAAATAAAATTTATCTTCCACTGAATAATATCTATGAAATTAAATATTCTTCAAAATGGAGTATCACTTATCCTTTTCTCTCTGTATTGTCATTACCAAAGCTGTTTTGATGCATCACTGAGGGTATTGTGTATCATGCATATGTAACTAGCAGGGCTGCCTGGATGTCAATTGCATTTAAAACATTTTAAATACTAACGAACTACAGTGCTTTCAAACAAGCAGATATAGGCATGCACAGAGACAAACATACAAACGGGCACACACATGCACACTACAGGATTCTCTCTTGAAATTCTATTTTACCTAGTAAATCTGGTAGATTCTGCTATGGTTGAATTTCTTTAATGGCAAACGCAAAAATGGAGGAGCAAATGACTAGCATGAAATCCTAAAGTCAGAGTCATGTCGGGTTAGGTCGCTTCTATGGACGTCGTGACCTGGTTTTGGTCAAGGCCGAGGAGCGTGATCTGAACGCCACGAGAGCTGGACTAAGTTTAGGGTGACTTCTCTTGCTATAGTTCTTCAAACACTACAGTCGCAGATTGTCATAGTATATTCTTAAATTAAGGCCGATATTGTTTCGCATTATATCATAATTTTTTTTAAAAAGTATGCTTGTTAACGAAACTCTCCTTTCTGACAGGAACTGGTGCTCAATGTATACTACACCTTGGCAGTGTTTGTGTCCTCCATCTTACTCATGGCGAGCGGGTACTCCCTCTTAGTGGCCAGCGGCGTCTTCTGCCTCTTCCTCACCTTCTTCTACGGCGCCGACATCTACTTTACTTACCTCAACGTCTCTAACAGACCGACGTCCTTCCCTCCCACGTCCCAACCCGCCGGTTCCTCCCAGGGCACGCAGGACACGGTAGACACAGCCACTAATCCGAACAACGTCTTCGTTACTAATCCGACCTATCCCTCTACCATGAATTATCCACCGTCTACCATGAATTATCCACCGTCTACCGTGAATTACCCACCGTCTAGCCCGAACTACCCGCCACCCGAGTACCCTGCTAACAGCCCAATTGGACCCAGGCCCTAATTCGGAACCGATGGGCATTAACGTTAAGGTATAGATTTGGGAGGGAGGTGGGGGTGGGTGGGGGGAGAGTGAATGATTTTGGTGTTTTCCCTTCAGAGAAAATTGTGAAAAATGTAGTGTTACGCCTCTTTGTTGTACGTGTGGGAAGCTCGGCAGTTTTCATGGAGATCTTGATTGTGATTAAAGAATGTACTTGCCAACTGTGCAAAGCATACCGTACATAGGTAATTTGTAATTTTGAGAGGTACATTGTTTAAGGCCAAGGGAAAGAGAGAAACGATGAGTGATATTAGGTGTGTTATAACTGTCGTATTAATCCGGAGAGAAAACAATAAACATTCACACACACAAACACACCCACACACACACAACCGCAACCCACACCACACACACACATCACCACACGACACACACACACACACACACACACACACACACACACAAACGCACGCGCACGCGCGTATTCCGCTGATCTGAGAGATTTGTCCAGTTATAATGACTTTTGTTATGATAATAATTAGTGATGTACCAGTAAATTCTATTTCCATTTTATATTTATCTGTTTCATAAGGTCACTGCTCGTTAGGGGCACTTTAATAAACTATTTGAAATAAAACCTGAATGAAGCTTATTGGCTTTGAGTATACCCTAGGTGTATGCTAAGGTCATTGGGTCATCACTGCGTGCCAGAAAGTCCTCGTCTAATGTTAATTACTGTTGACTCTTGTCGGAATGATTCTAGCATGATTTGTTTCCATTTGTTTCCATTTTTGTGCCCGATATTGCGCAATTATTTGCTGTTTTTTATACCATGTAAAAGATTAGGCTAAAAAGGGATCAAACGCTCTTAGCCTCTTTCTCTCCACCACTCAATAGGAGAGAGAGAGAGAGAGAGAGAGAGAGAGAGAGAGAGAGAGAGAGAGAGAGAGAGAGAGAGAGGGAGAGGGAGAGAAAGGGGAGATAGAGAAAGAGAGATACATTGCATGTGGGCCACTTTTTCGCGCGACTGAAATCACTTACACAGCTTTCACAAAAAGAGAATCTGATATAACATATACCAACGCAAAGGAAAATATCGTACTTGATTCTCTTAGCGAACAAACACATAATGTCCAGTGTATCGTTCAGATGATACACACAGTCCTGTGACTATTTGAAAGACGTTATAGCGTGAAAGTGTATAAATTAACTGATAAGAACAGGAACAATTTGAAATAGATGACATTACAGTAGACGTACTATTACCTCTAAAAAACTGAACGCGTCGAGTGTGCGGTGGTCGTGGGGAAATTAGACTATATGTTATCCTTTATAACGAGAACAAATTGGATTCGATTCCTTATCACATTGTAATTGTGATACTTGGAAGTAGAACTTTCTATTTGTGAGAAACACGTCAGGGTTACTACTACAAATGTGCCATTGTTGTTTCCTGTGGAGTATTGTGACCGTACCTGCAGTTCAATATGCAGGCCAATACAAAACGACTTGCGCCATCGGTTGACGAGTGTAAATAACTCGATATTTTGCACTTATTCAGATCCCTCCTTGCTTACGTTACAATTTTTTTTTTTTATTACATTTTGACCGTAACTTTCATTTCGCTGTTTCCACGTGAATGAATAAAGTGTACTGCGGAATAAATAATTAAAGGAACAGATAATTATAGAAAATAATAAATCATAAATAATAAAACATCTAGACACGTGTTTGTTTTTTAGAGGGACAAAATGGATCTGAAAAGAGAGAGATGAGAGAGAACTATATATTGCATTTATGTACAACACTGACCACACGCACACACCACACACACACCAAACACACACACACACACACACACCCACACACCACACACACACACACCACACACACACACACACACAAAATTTCCATATATAGGCCTAATGCATATAACACATATACACACGAACACATATACCTTTATTTAACGACACACGCATTTATATTCTTTTATTCACACACACCACATATATTCATATATATGTATGTATACACACACACACACACACACAGACACACACAAACACACACCACACATATATATATATATATATATAATGATATATATATATACACATTACATATTATATATATATATATATATATAGATATATAATATATATATATATATATAGTAATATGTATATATTATACGCATATAACACACGCAATAATTAATAATTTATATATTTATACATATACACACAACCCACCATTATCTTCATAAATGTCATATTATATATATATCTATATATATATATATATATAGATATATATATATCTTATATATATATACATATGTATGTATATGTGTGCATATATATCGATATGTGAACTCGCCTGATATTGGTTCCTGATAAGTGCGTTTATTTGGGGGAGTGGCAGTCATGTCTCCCCCCACAAGACCACAATTTTTTATTTTTTTACTAATTACACCTATTTAGTCAGGTATAGCTTAATGCTTCGAGAAATTAATTATTTTTTTTTTTCTTCTAAATCTTTGTTCACTTCGTTGGCTACATTCTAAATATGGGGTTTTGAAATGTATAATCCTTATATTTCGTGTTACCGTCACCAAGTCCTTGAGGAAGTCTCTCTGCCCGTGGCTGTACCAAACTTTCTACTGAGACTGGCATCTGGCGTTTGGGTGACGTTAGCCAGCGCGAATCTCAGGGTTGTTGCCGAAATGAGCCTTCCCCCGACATTGCTCAGTGTTGCCAGGGCTTTTATCCTGGCTCCGACTTAGAAACACCATGGCCTTCACACCATGGCCTGAAACTTTCGTTCAGGATTTCCACGTAGGCATACCAGTAAATCTGCCGGGCCGACTCCGTCAACTCCCCAGTTTGTTCCAGCGATTTCTAACTGTCCAGTCTTGGGGCTAACAGACAAACGGAGATCGCATCCCTTGCGTAGTTTAATGATTGCTA
Organism: Penaeus monodon; assembly: GCF_015228065.2. Taxonomy (NCBI): domain Eukaryota; kingdom Metazoa; phylum Arthropoda; class Malacostraca; order Decapoda; family Penaeidae; genus Penaeus; species Penaeus monodon. Next base: position 55,048,382 of record NC_051391.1, read on the forward strand.
AAAAACTATTAATAAATAATGAAAATAATATAATTAGAGAAGAGGACTCACTGGCAAGTGGTGGGCATGCAACTAACTACCGGCCAACGCCCCCCCTTCTCAATGCAGTTAGCTTTAAGGTGTGTTGCCACTGGAGTATCATATGGTTTTTCATTAACTTTGTTATGCACCTCAATGCAAGCTTTCTATTTGTATTTCATCATGCAGTCACATTGCTTTATAGTTTTGAATGACATTTACTTAATCATCTTCCTCCGTTGTGCATCTAGGGTGGCCACATCTGGCCTCTTCTCGGTGGAACCAGTGGCTTGGTGTCCCTGGATCCACAGAGACACATTTGGCCTCAAAATACCTAATATTGATAGTTTGTCTCTTGATAGTCCCTCAGAGTAAAGCGTAATTACGGCGATGCAAATGATATATGAGGTCTCCATTGTTAATATTGTCATGATAGATGCCCTAGCCATATCAACTCCGAAACACTATTCGAATACATTATGAAGCTTCATCTGTTCATTGCTTTGAAAACAACAAATACCAATATTTCTGAATCAACTCCTAGCGATCATTTCGGTTTTATCTTTTCCCGAGTAAAGATACCTTTTTTATCGAGTGTACATAAACATACATATACATACATGTGTATATACACAAATATACATCTATATATGTACATATACATATATATATATATACATGTATATGTATACACACACACACACACACACACATATATATATATATATTATATATATATATATATATATA
>NC_051391.1:55056649-55064149 GCF_015228065.2 Penaeus monodon
ACACACACACACACACCACACACACACACACACACACACACCACACTAACACACACACACGCACACACGCACACACACACACACACACACACTAACACACACACGCACACACGCACACACACACACACAAACACACACACACATACACATATATACATTATCAATATCCCTGTAAATATTCTTGTTATCAGTGTTCGTATCATTATCACTATATTTGCTTTTTATTGTTATTATTATCATTACCATTTTATCATAATCATCATTATTATTATTACTATTACTATTACAATGATCATTATTACAACTATTATTATTATCACTATTACTGTTATCATTATTATTGTTATTATTATTATAATGATTTTTTTATTATTACTATCCTCATTATTATTATTATCATTACCATTGTCATTTTCATCATTACTACTACTACTAACATTACTATAATTATCATTATTATTTTTGTTATTACTATTATTGTTTCATTATTACTATTAGTGCATTATTATTATTATTATTATTATTATTATTATTATCATTATTATTATTATCATTCTTATTTTAGTTTTCATTATTTATGTCATTATTATTATCATCTTTATAATTACGATCATGATTATTATTATCATTATTATAATTACTATTATTATTATTATCATTATCATCATCATCATCATCATCATCATCATCATCATTATCATTATCATCATTATTATTATTGTTATTATTTTTATCCCTTGTTATATTGTCATTATCAATATTATCGTTACCATCATCTTCTTCTTCTTCTTATATTTATTATCATTATCATATAATAATCAATATAATGAAAAGCAAAACCAAAATGGATCTAGAGAGAGAGAGAGAGAGAGAGAGAGAGAGAGAGAGAGAGAGAGAGAGAGAGAGAGAGAGAGAGAGAGAGAAAGAGAGAGAGAGAGAGAGCAAGGTTTATAAACAGATATAGGCAGATAGATAGAAAAATATATAGAGAGGGAGAGATAAAACATGCTGATGCTGCTAATTATGAACACACTAATGTGCGAATTACTTAGTACAAAAATATGCACTTATTTTTTTAAATGCATATTTATATCCCCCTTCTCTTTCTTTCACTTTCCTTCCTGTCATTTTTCCTTCCCCTTGTGTCTGCTAATTCACAGCTTGCAGATCTAAATGGTATAACGTGCCATGTACCGCACAGTGTTAACAAGGCAACACACACTCTCACTTGTATCAGGCTTAAGGTTAGTTTAACATATCAACAAATGAAGAACGTGTGCTACAGAAATAGGGATAAAGTATGTTAATGTGTTATATATTTGAATATATATATATATATATATATATATATATATATATATATATATATATATATATATATATATATATATATATATATATGTAAATATATCTATGTGTGTGTGTATGTGTGTTTGTGTGTGTGTGCGTGTTTGTGTGTGTGTGTGTCTGTATGTGTGTGTGTGTAAAAGGCTATCATCCTTAGTACAATGGTGAACAGAGGGTAGTTATACTTGTTAACGGCTTGACTCTTTATTTCTGAGAGTTGGCACACACAGTATAAGAACACGAGACATGTCTAGTTATACGGCTAATCGGGCCGCGCGGAGGTCACGGTCAGCCCACCCGGAGGGAGGCGAGGGCTGACCTTAGCGCGGTGGTAGCTTAGCACGAACTCCCGGTCAAACGAGGTGAGATATCAGATGTGACCTCCGCCCTCGCTGAGCGAAAGGTTATATTTGGGACTTTTGGATCCATGTGGAAAACAGCCACGTGGTCCACTGGTAACCGAAATAGAATTATCCACATCCTGTAGAATTATCCACATCCTGTAGAATTATCCACATCCTGTAGAATTATCCACATCCTATATTGCTCGGCCACCTACTCGCGCCTCGCCCTCGTGGCGCCTTCAAGGGTGACCTAACTTGACTGGTCGTCTCGTTCTCGTGCGTTGTCCTGGTACATCTTCGTGGCTGCTCGTCCCTGTCATCCTCATCTTCCTGGTCCTTGGTGTAATCTGTCCGTCCTCGAAAGTCTCGCACAGGTCCTCCTTGACTTCAGATTCGTCTAGACCTCCTCGTAGTCCTGGCCCAGGCCAAACTCAGTGGCGTCCTCGTCCACACGTCCTCACAGATCTCGTCCAGGTCCTTTTCAGCGGCATGCTCGTCCTCGTCCTCGTAATCTTCATCTGGATCTACGGGCGTCGGGCAGGGGGTGCGGCATCTCAGGCGGCTGATACCTGCGCTACGAGCTCCTGGAGTTGAATGGATCTGCAGGCGTCCGCCAGGCGTCGCCTATGCACCGCATCTTGGGGCGACTGGTACCTGCGGCAAAGGTGCTGGTTCGCTGGATCTACGTGGAGTCTGGCAGGCAATGCCTGTCCACTACACTGGGACGGCTTAACACCTTTTCTGATGAAAATCTTGGTCCGCGGGCCTATGGTGATCTTCGATGACGTACTTCCCACAGCATCCTAAGGTGACCGGAACTGTAGCAGGTTCTCCTTCGGTGCCATGTCGGTCCGACTGCAATATACAGTCGGGGAACCAGATCATATGCGTAAGGGCCAGAGTAAGAGAAAAAGAAAGGCAACAGAGAAGAAGGGGTGTTATCTACCACTAGCCGGTTATTTTAAAAAATTGCGGTTTTTTAATGTTGTTTTTTAAATTTATTTTCGTCTTTTTTTTCTTTCATTTTGTGTTTTATTTTCACAAAGATAAAGAAGAAAATAGAAGAAGGAGACGTCAGTATCGGTCCGCATAGACCTGGCTTGAACTACCAACCGTCTCTGATAGATATGAGAGTAGATAAGGGAACGACATCGGCAATCCGCGAAGATTTACTTGAACCACAGTCGTCCCACAGAGAAGAAATAGATGTAACTTGTACATGTACGAACCACTCGTCACGACGGACAAAATTGTGGGCTAAAGAGATACATAATAAATCTTTACGCCGGCACTAAGACAGCAACCCACCGTATTAATGAAAAGGTTCAGTGTCTTTTGTCCTGCGTGTATGTGTGAGGTGAAGGTGTGTGTGTATGCGTGTGTGAGTGACAGCTAGCGTGAATGAGAGGGAAGGCGAGAGTGACCTCACACAGAGAATGAATCACAAACACGAATATTAATGTTCACTATAACAAAACTGAAGTACATTAGCAATGCTAGCTATTTAAGATTATTTCAACTACCACATTGAATTCAACATATAATGATATGCGACAGAATGTACGCATGAATGAATGGTGACATGAAAAAATATTTGCAAGCTATTTAACAAGCAAATCTTCTCGGGGTCAGAAATCTGAACTGCCGAGGTACATGTCTAGCTTGCGTGTCAGACCTCCAATAAAACATATTAACGGGGGATCCTATACCCAAATGCCGTATATGACTGAAGCGACTTGAGCCAGGAATATAATAAACCTGCTCTCTTCTGCGTATCTGTGGTGGGCGCTCGCAAAATTTCCTAAGGATATATAAATTTTCACGAATCACACAAACGCTTGGGGTGTACCCAAAACATGCAAGCGACTTGAGGAGGGTGAGAAAGGTGTGATTAATAAGTGAATAATGATTCTAGCTTAAACCCTAGTCCTACATTAATTAACGAACATAACCGCGGTCCACCGACTCAAAGGGTGCCGAACAAATAACTTCGGTTTATTATACCTACTTTTGAACGACGGAGCGCAGATCTATTAGGCGTTTACGCAACCCCGGGGCAATATCGGGCAATCCTGTGCACTATGATATGGGGGAAGATCCTACGCTATATTCAAATAATACAATTTAATGAAATTGCGTTACATGCCTTCGTTCTAGCGCCGATAGAACGTGTCACCAAAAAACAATGTAGCAATGCTATGGTTAATTCCCAAGGCGTCAACAAAAATAACAACCAAAATACAGGGAACCACGTGGTCCTCAGACCCTTCCCACGTCGCCACCGACCGGGAAAAGAGAAAGTGAGGTCAGGTCAAGACGGGAAAATAACCTTTTTCTAATCCAAAGTGACCGCAAGCGAAAGAAAAGGTACGGTCAGGTCGGGGCGAGGGGGAGGAAAAATGAAATGATATTCGTGATAAGATAAAATCACGAACGCGTTAAATTCGTTGCAGATGAAACAATATAAATCTCTAAAAACGAGAGAAAATAATTAATTACTTAACTAACGAACGATATTCATGTTTATTGATTGCATACTCGATCACACGGAAATGCGATCTGAGGTGAAGGAATAGTGTGAGAAACATGCCATTTGCTGTCATTAGCACCTTTTAACCCCCCCCCCCCAAAAAAAAAAACGGCTTAACACATGTATGGGAGAAGGAAGGGAAAAGAAATAAGAAAGGGGCCCAAACGTGTACTTACGTGTTTTTTTTTTCTTAGCCATGTCTTGAAGCGGTCGAGCGGATTTTCTTCGGGGTATGCGTTCGTGTTGCATGCCAAAAGGATGCAACGGCCCTCGCTGCCGCCAGATATAACGGCTATGCGTACTCTAGTACAGTGGCTGACAGGGACGCAAAACACACGTAAAGGGGTGAACACACGCTACGACGACGCTACGACTTGTCTAAAGGGGTAAAAGCGCCGCGCGGAGGTCACGGTCAGCCCGCCCGGAGGGAGGTGAGGGCTGACCTTAGCGCGGTGGTAGCTTAGCTCGAACTCCCGGTCAAACGAGGTGAGATATCAGATGTGACCTCCGCCCTTGCTGAGCGAAAGGTTATATTTGGGACTTTTGGATCCACGTGGAAAACAGCCACGTGGTCCACTGGTAACCGAAATAGAATTATCCACATCCTGTAGAATTATCCACATCCTAGGGTGTGTGTGTGTCTGTATGTGTGTGTGTGTGTGTGTGTGTGTGTGTGTGTGTGTGTGTGTGTGTATGTATGTTTGGGTGGGTATGTATATGCGTTTGTGAGCGTGCGTGTGTGTGTGGTTTTCCTGTGTACTTTTACATTTACAAGAAAAAAGGAAAAAGGAAAAAATATCCCTTTCACAGGATATAAAGAGCCTAGGTCATGACAAAAGAGCAGCTCAGGTTATGAGGACAGAAGCAGTAGAGCCTGCAGAGTCGGTTCTTCTGTTCGAGTGCATAAAGATTAAGGCATGGTAGGAAACAAACAAACAAACAAATAAAAAAAATCCGTGCGGGTCATAGTAACAGGCCATCAGGAAGATTTTTACTAACACGTATATGCCATGGGTATCACGAGGGTATAAGCGGTACCAAGAAGAGTTTACAAGCAGTGTTAACACCCATGGCTTCTTCTCCAAAATTAACTGAGAATGAATATCTTCACAGTACAAAAGACGTCTCTAGTCGGTTTTGATTGTATCCTCGTCAGAAATACAATATCACCGAAACCGTTCAAATACATCTCTTGTACTGTGAAGATATTCTCATTCATACCTTTTCTACATTTGTCGTAAGGAACACGGTTCCTATATTGTTTTATTTGAGAGGAGCCAAAGTACTTTTAAAGGCAATGTGCTTTTGTGTTACGAAGCATAGTAACAATTAGAGGCATAACCCATGACAAAGTGACTGTCCCTGTTGCAGAACTACCAGTCTTCCTGTATAATGAAGTGCTATCGATTGCGCAGCGATTTTGACAGCTGTATATCATTGAAATTCTACAGTAGATGATGTGAGATACTCCCCAACAGTATCGATAAGCTATCTCGGGACCTTACATGCGCTTTTTTGTTGACTCTAAAATCAGTCGAGTTGTCTTGCTATCGAGAGTGACGGACAGTTTCTCAAAGGTAAGTGAAGTTCACATTTCTCCCCAAATACTCACTTCTTGGGAGAATTTTTGCATTCCATACGACCACAGAACCATTTATTTTGCTCTTTCGTTATGTCCTCTTAGCCTCCTCGTACTATTCTTGTATCTATTCATACTCGTAATCTTATTTCATGTACTCTTTACCATTCTTTCTCTTATGTTCCTTACGTATTCCCACGGCAGTACGCTGCACTGTACTCCTACTGATGGATATTGACGCCCGTAAAATTTCATACAAATTATTACCACTGTTGAAATGTTTACATCGACAGTATTATGGTTTGCGATGGTGATGTCATTAGAATCACTCCTGTTGTTTTTATTATTGCTTATTAATGAAATCTTTGCTGTTATTACCGTCGTTATCATTTTTACTATTGAAATTACTATTTCTATTACAAAAGTAAAATTACCCTTATCATTATCATCATTTTCGTTGTCGTTAACATTATCATTATTCTTATCGTCGTTATCATCACAGTGTTTTTTATACACATTAATATCGTTAGTGTTATAATTATGAACTTTGAGGCTGATGACCCTATACTTTTCAAGCATCTGATGGTTTCATCAAGGTATTAAGAGGAGTGAATCAGAATCAGAAATATATATTTACCTATGTCAGTTTATGCGAATAGAACAACGAAGGGAAGAACATGAATTTCACAAGTCGTTTTATATTCATATCTATATCCTAGATTTCCAGTGGCAGTTATATATACCGTAAATTCCTCTCTCGCACTCATTTTCAAAAACGGAATTCCCTTCCCACCTTCATTATTCTCGCAAGGATGATTTAAAATACCTTGCTATTTGTCGCGTGTAACCGCCAACTTACTGTGTAATGAGCACTAGGACACGAAGTAAGAATGACCCAAAAATTCGTCTGTGACCACCCTTTGTATACCTCACTTACTTGGGTGTTTACACATACGTTACTTATGTATACCTCATTTAATTAGTCTTTAGCTGTGTAAGACAATTAGTACTTTTTTTTTTTTTTTTAGAAAGATGATATTTTATTTTCTTAGAAAGATGATACTTTATTTTACTATTTTTGTATCCGGTGCTATATATGTTTATATTATTACACCAAGATAAGGAAACTGTAAAATATGCGAGTTTACCCTACATATTTCAGTTTTCTTTGTTTCCCCCACAATGCATTATCTTTAATTAAAGCGTACGCAGTTATATGTCACTATTGTTTGTTATATTAAGGTTCTATAATGGATATTTTAATGAAGAAACCAATATGTATTATTTTGTTGCTGGAGAGATTCATTCAAGTTCCGGTATTATGCTTGTATGGAGTAAGACGAACCATATGTTTGTAATATATGTGACCTGAGTAGGTGTTAAAATGTTAAGAATATACAGTGTTAAACCCAGATATTATGGCCATAACCAGAGAGAGAGAGAGCCGAAACAAGTGCCTGGTAAATGCCCGAAAATGGTTAGTAAAATTCTCTAAACACCAGAAGTAAGAAAGAACATTCAGCTGTACTAATATCAATAATAACAGTTTAAATACTATAGATCTGATTACAGAACAATAACAAAGTAATCATTTGAGAACAAATTGGAAAACCATGGTAAATAGAATATCTTCTTCACAGCTAGTGGCTGACACGTGGTACTTGGATACCATTCAGATGTTTCTCTGTTATTATTGAGGA
>NC_051391.1:55069149-55076649 GCF_015228065.2 Penaeus monodon
GTCTCTCTTGCAGATCGCCCACTACACCAGTTTTGAGGAAATGAAAAAGAGAGAAGAAGGTTTCTACGAGGCGAAAGAAATCAGACGTATGGATCAGGAAGTGAGAAAGAAGGATGGAGGTTTCTACAGAAAAGGTGAGGAACTAAGGGTGATGGAAGCCCTATCACTTAGATTAAGAATAGATAGATAATCAAATAATCATATAGATAGACGGGCAGATAGATAGATAGATAAATAGACAGACAGATGGATAGACAAAAAGACAGACAGACAGAGACAGACAGACAGACACAGACAGACAGACAGACAGACAGACGGACGGACGGACGGACGGACGGACGGACTGACGGACGGATGGATGGATAGGTAGATAAGTAGATAGATATATAGATATGTGGGTAGATATATAGATAGATAGGTAGAAAGATAGATAGGTAGGTAGATAACTAGACAGACATATAGATATTGATATACTCATGGCGAAGATGATAACAGCATCATCAACAAAATTATAGTGGTAACAATAAGAATGATAATAACAACGATATTGTTATAGGACATTGTGTAATACTTGTACACCCTCGTAAGTAAACGTAGGTAAGTAAGCACAGTCTAATAAAAATGATGTGTCCTTGATATTAACTGTATTAGGTTGTTTAAAATATTGTGTGTATTTAAGCCGTTTTCCCCCGTTGTTAATAGTATCTATTTGTTTTCCAGGCGAGGCCGGTAGCTGGAAGGGTCAGCTGACAGACGCGCAAGAAGCCAAAATTAATGACTGGACGAAGGCGAATTCGCAGAAACTCGGCATCAAGTTTAGATATTCACTCTGATCTTCTAAAAAATATTGGTGATATTCGTGGGAGTTTGAACGGTCGTGTCTTTATAACACATGACATTGTATTTATGTTATGGATGGTTGTGCAAGTATGTCCGTTCCTAAGTATATTTCCATAGACAAAAGCCACACACAGACACACGCACGCACGTAGCCACACACACACACACACACACACACACACACACACACACACACACACACACACACATATATGTAAAACAATGTCCATTAAAGTTCAAATGTATAAACTATTTTCATTTTCCATTTAATTAATCCTCGAGTTAGGATGAATGTTATATCATATCATCCGGAATCTAAGCCATTCAGAGATATATGATAAAAAAAAAATTCATACTGATGTCAACCAAAATAAGTTGGGAATGATAAAATAGTTAACTGTCCGGTAGTAGTTAGGATCTGAATTAATCTTTATGTTTACATAGAGGATTCATCCATTTTTACACCCTATATGTGTATATTATTATATATATATATATATATATATATATATATATATATATATATATATATATATATATATGTATGTACATAATTTAAACACACACACACACACACACACACACACACACACACTCACACACACACACACACACATAGATAAAAGAAGTAAAATCGATTAGATGATTTTATTTATCATTTTATTTAATTTATTCTCTCAGGTAGTTGTTTGCGCTTCTCTTCCTTTTTAGATACTCATTCCACCCTAAGAAATGCGCAGTATTGACAAACATATGGTACAGGAGAAAATAATAAAGTTTATTTTTATGGATATTTCTTCGAATATATATAAAGCATTCTATAAACTATAATGATTCGTTGAATATAAAAGGTTTTACAAACCAATCTTAACTTAATATTAATTTGATAATCCCACTTCACCTCTTTAACATGTATGTATCTTTCATCATTTATCTTGGATCCTTTGTATTAAATTCACTATCTAAACAAATTGCATTCAAAGTCAACTTGGAACTTCTTGTACAAATCAGTGTTTTCATCACTTTGAAGAATAATTCGCTGATTTAAAGCCTTTCTTGAATACTAGTTTAATACATCTTACTAACGGCCATTGCTCCATCTTTACAAGAATAAATATCTTTACAGTGCAAGAGTAGACGTATTCGATTACATCTTCGTCAGAAATATGATCGAAACCAGTCAAATACACAAACCCAACATAACTCGAAATCAGTTAATTCACTTTTGCAACTGAAGATGCCAAAATCAGGGGGACAGTTCCTTAAACACACATAATTTTTTTTTACGTCCCATGACCACTCCTGTTAGAACAACTGGCATTTATATTATCAAAGTAATTCGAGGACAAAGTCTTCTAAAACGATTAGCGAATTAGTTGCAGATAAAACATCAGAGAATGTTATGACAATAGGTTATAATTTAGAGGAGAGGAATGATTCATCATTAACTCAAATGCTACAGCAAAGTCCAATGAACGGTTTATAGTTAGTGTTAAAAGTGTACAAACAATTGACATACACAGTTGCATGAAAATACTAAGAAACGCAGACACACAACACCTGGGCACAGCAAGAGTAATGTCCCTATAAATATATCTCATAATTGAAACTGTTCTATTGATAATCCATATTAATTTGACTATCTACTCTATGAACTTAATAAACTCGTACATATGCACAGTACACATATACACAGTATTGTGTTAAAAAGAGAAAGACAGAAAGAAAAAGGAGGTGCATCCTACTCAAAAATAATGAACTGAAAAAGTGTGTTATTGATATTATTATCATCATTATCATTACTTTCATTATTGTTGTTGGTATAGTGTTTCTATCATTATTAACTCATGCCCACTGTGTGTGTATTAAAAAGAAAAAACTTTTTTTTTTTTTTACATCACTCACTATTGTTATTATTATTATTATTATTATTATTATTATTATTATTATTGTTATTATTATTATTATCATCATCATCATATCATCATCATCATCATCATCATCATCATCATCATCGTCATCGTCATCGTCATCATCATCATCATCATCATCATCATCATCATCATCATCATCATCATTATTAGCTCTGTGATCATTATCTTCATTTATTTACTGCCATCGAATTATGATCACCATGATGGAGACTGATACTATTGTCATAAAAAATGACTTTCATCATTAGTGTTCTCAATAAACATTTAATGATTAGGTTATTTCCTCACATTTGACAAAGAGCAACCCTTTTAGTATAAAATGCAAAAAATAAAAAATAAATAATAATAACTCAACTTAACCTAATCTCAACTTTACCAGACTTCGCCAGAATGCAAAGATTGAGAACCACTGGGCTAAAGACTACTGCAGAAAAAAAGTAAATAACCGTGACTGACTGCTATATCAAGAAAATATCAAACTGAAGCAAAACTATTAATTCTTGAATATTTCGGATTTTCCTGATACAGGTCTTATTTAGAGAGGTAACATAGGGTGTATTATATTGATAACTGTGTGTTCACATCACAAGGGATAAATAATTTCCAACTCGTAGTCGTCTGCTTAACGTATGTTTAAGATTCTTCAGGCAAAGAGGTATAGACAGGATTAATGTGACCTGCTTTAGTGAACGCAAGATGCACGGTACAACAAACGAGTCAGGAATTATTGCTGAAGCATCAGACTTTTGCGTAAATATAAGGAATATGTTATAGGGTTTTAAAAAAGTGTTTTTCGGAGGATCAAATAAGGAAAAAACAGCAGAACATAATTTATATTATTACCAATCATCTGGTGTAATAGTAGCAGCCATAAACGGAAAGAAAAAGCAACCATTAGCCATTATCCCTAAAATACAAGGGCTCTGAGAAACGAACGTCCTTTACTAAGAGGGAAGTCGTAATATGGAACAAAATACACAGTCAGTTAGAGGATAAGATAAGGGTACTTACAGGAAGAACCAAATGAATACGTCTATGGACATGTCCTTTGTTAGGGTACGAGAATATGGTTTTGAGAGAGAAGGGGAGGGATGAAGAGAGAGAGAGAGCGAGAGCAGGCCTATAACTGTATCCACACATCTAGAGCACTAAATCGAATATTTAAAGTTGATTCCGAGATCCAACGTGTTCTTCTTCGTCCAAGCATCTATTTTGGCTGCCTGCATGTCCGTGAGGCGATCCTTCCACCCACCAGCCTCGCCTGCAAAACACATGGGCATTGAATAAACGGAGAGTAATATTGCAAACTTATATACAGCGTATAGGCCTATGTGCGTATATTTACATGTGTACATGGGACACACACACACACACACACACACGAAGGGGAAGACAAGACGAGACATTTGTTTTTTGCTCTGCCCTTCGCGGTTTCATTTCAAATCTCACAGGCACACGCACAAACTCTCTCTCTCTCTCTCTCTCTCTCTCTCTCTCTCTCTCTCTCTCTCTCTCTCTCTCTCTCTCTCTCTCTCCCTCTCTCACCTTTTCTGTAAAATCCTCCGTCTTTCTTTACCACTTCCTCATTAACAAATGTAGCCATGTTCTTCCCTTCTAATGCACCCTTTTCGTGTTTTTTCATTGCCTCGAAGCTGGTGTACCGAGCGATCTGCAAATACCTTACGTTATTTGTCTGGAAATTAAGGTTATTTTGACACTAAAAGAAAGTGCATTTATTTGCTGCTCTATTAACTGTTAAGAAAAGTGTGTGGAAAAAAAAACATACAAACAATCTGGATAGCTCTCTGGAAACACAAAAACGTATCCGGAGGGGGAACACAGTTTTGACATAAAATATACGTTACTATTATTATTATCATCATAATTACTACTATTTCTACTTCTCACTACAAACTACTTACTATTACTACCATTACTTCTTCTACTACTTACTACTTAGCACTAATACTAATACTTACCACTAATACTACCACTACTCATTACTATATGACCTTGATGTACCATGTTTATATGTTTAAACTATTAACTATTATTATTAACTACTACTACTACTATAACTATTTCGACTACTACTGCTACTGCTATTACTACTACAATCTGCTGTTAAAGAAAGAATCGGAAAAACAACATATAGAGGGAATGATATAGAGGGAATTATATCTCTTCTGCACCTTCTCCAGCTGGTCCTCCGTCAGGTCAGTTCCGAGAAAATGGTTCAGTTTCCTCAGCTCCGCCATGGGGTCCGCCTTCATGTCCTCGTAAAAGACGAAGTGCATGTTGGGGTGATCCCTCCTGGGCCAGGCCTCGCGCAGGTGCTCCCAGTACGGCCCGTAGATCACTGTAATATGAATGTTGGTGTTAGAATCTCTCTGTTTATGTGTCTCTGTCTCTCTCTGTCTCTCTCTGTCTGTCTGTCTGTCTGTCTGTCTGTCTGTCTGTCTGTCTGTCTCTCTCTCTCTCTCTCTCTCTCTCTGTCTCTCTCTCTCTCTCTATCTATCTATCTCTATCACTTTCTCTCTATCTCTATCTCTCTCTATCTCTCTGATGCCTATAATATCACAATCCAATCACAAAATTTCCCAATTTCTCGATTACACATAACAACTGTTTAGCTCTGAAAACTGAAAAAAGTAGAAAAAAATCAATACAGCGTTTAACGAACAAAAGTAAACGAAGAGACGACCTCACTCACACTGGTCATTAACAAAATAATCGACGAATTGTTCCAAGGAGCCCACGTAGTTTATATTTTTCATGAGGCGTGTGTGGTGAAGGAAGGATAAAACCACGTCCTTGGGGTTCCTTGTCACGTAGATCACCTTATAAAATAAAAGAGTTTGGGAATTAGGGTAAATGAGGTAGAGAAAAATCAAGAAGAAGAAGAAGAAGGAGGAGAAGAAGATGAAGAAGAAGAAGACGAAGAAGAAGACGAAGACGAAGACGGAGAAGAAGAAGATGAAGACGAAGACGAAGAAGAAGAAGAAGAAGAAGAAGACGAAGACGAAGACGAAGAAGAAAACGAAGACGAAGAAGAAGAAACGACAAACAATAAATACATCGGGTGAAAACAAAGACGAAAAAGAAAGAAGGAAAGAAAGATAATAAATAAATAATAATAAACCACCAGAATATCGAAATACGTAAATAGGGCTTCCCCGCAAAAGAGCCTTGTAAAGAAAAATCCGGGGAATAGAGTAAAGGAAACAATAAATCATAAAAAAACAAAACATAAAAAAAACAATGAGTAATGAGTAACTTTGTGGAAGACAGACGGGGCCCGTAAAAAGGCAGCTTTGTTTATTTCTTTGTTTCTCTTCGATTTTCCCTGCATCTGCAACTTCTCTCTCTCTCTCTCTCTCTCTCTCTCTCTCTCTCTCTCTCTCTCTCTCTCTCTCTCTCGATGAGGATAATTATAATGATAATAATAATAGCAATAATATAATAGTAATGATAATGAAAATGATGTTAATAGGCCTTATGATAATATTAATGATGATAATAATATTAAGTCTGATAATAATATTAAGGATAATGATGATAATGATATTAAGGATAATGATGATAATAATATTAATGTCTAATAATACTATTACTGACATTGATAATGATAACAATGATGGGAACAATAAGGATAATAATAAAAGTGATAATAATAATAATAGTAACAGTAATAACAATGTTAAGAATCAACCACAGTAAACATCATTAACAGATATAAATATCTAATGACATTTCCCTCCCTCTCCCTCCTTAACACTGACCTTGGCCGTATCGAGGAGGTCAGGGGTCATGAGGGAGAACGGCAGGTGAGTTTTGATGGTTCGAGGGTCAGGTGTGTGGGCGGTAAGCTGGAGGGCGACGCCATCGTTGGGGTCAGGGTCCGGAACAGCGCCTTTGAGAAACTCGGACATCAGGCTTTTTGATCCCTCTTTCCCCATCGCCATGAGCATGTCGGAACTGAGGGTAAGGCAGGGGTATTCATGTCGACGTAAACCGTTACTGAAGGGGCCCGGGGTTTGTTTACATGTTCATCCCTGTGTAGCTGATCGTGATAATGTGGAGCTCAGGTTCAAAGGCATGTTTTGTATGATACTGACTTACATTGGTAGTAGTATATGTAATCCTTATTAACGTGGAGCTGAGGATGAACGTATTGCGAAATTAAAGCACATTTTTTATCAATAGCAGTATATAAAATAATGAATGGTGACGTATGGTATGAATTTTATGCATTCGTAGTAGTATGTTGTTATAATGGAGGTGAGAAGTATGGTATGAATTTAATGCATTTACAGCAGTGTATGTAATAATGGTTGAAAAGTACGGTATGGATATAATGCATTTGTAGCAGTATATCTATTTATGAATGAGGTAAGTACGGCACGAATTGTATGCATTCGTAGCAGCATATAGAGAACCAATACAAACTCAATGAAAGGCGAACGAACGCTGATCGGGGCGCTGGCCTTCGGGTGGTCGAGGTTCGGGTTGTTCCTCATGGTCCACACGACCTCCTGCGTCCACGTCGTTCCGCACTTCGGGTACGTCATTATGACCACGTCAGTCTCACGGAACTGTTAGAATGCCAGATTTACGTCACGAACTGCATTGAAAGGGCTAGGACGGTGCCTTTTTTCGAAGGACTTTGATTCTAGCAGGTGGCGGCCGTTACCTCAAGTGGATACCTTTACTTTTAATCGTCCTT
>NC_051391.1:55091649-55096649 GCF_015228065.2 Penaeus monodon
TTTTTTATATTATTGTTATAATTATAATAATTATTAGCGATTTTATTATTATTATTGTCATTATTATTATTAATATTATTATTATTATTGTTGTTGTTGTTGTTGTTGTTATTATTATTATTATCATTTTCGTTTTTGTTGTTACAGACAGACAATATCATTATTATCATCATCAGTATTATTGTTCTTGTTCTTCTTGATTTTGTTTATATTCTTAACATTATTATGCTTTTTTAAAAAGTAAGGTCGCTGTTTTTTCTTGAATCTATTTTTTTCTATGGATTTTTTTTTTCTATTTCTTTCCAGTGATGATTATTATTATTATTTTATCATCATCATCACACTTATCATTATCTTTATTACTGTTATAGTTTTTATTATCAATATTATCATTATTATTATTACTATTATTGTTGTTGTTATTACAATTATTGTTGTTGTTTTTGTTGTTGTCATCATTGTTATATTCATCATTATTTTTCTTACTGCTGACATTATTGTGGTCATTATCATTATTATTATCGTTATTATTACTATTACTATTATTATTGTTATTATTATTACTATTACTATCATAATTATAATTATTAATTATTTCATAGTTTTTGAAATTATATTATTACTGCTGATGTCAATTCTAATCAGTTTCTATTGCTTCTCATTATTATTGTTATTGTTATTATTATTATCGCCATTACCATTCTGTTAATCATTATTATTATCATCATCGCTTTTGTTATTATTGTTATTATCATCATTATTATATCATTGTCATCATTATCTTTATTATTATGATTTTTTGTATTGTTATTATTGTCACTATTACCATCACGATTCTTACTATTATTACTGTCACTATTATTGTTATTATTATTATTATTATTACTATTATTGATGTTATTGTTGTTATTCACGTTACTATTATTGTTGCTGTTATTATTTCATTACCATTACTTTTATTATCATTATTATTATCATATCATCATTATTATCGTTCTTTCAATTTATCATTGTTATTTTTACAAAACAATATCACTGGCTGTCTAAAAAGGTGACACAAGGAACGAATAAGTATTATATATTGATTAAGCTCAGTCTTTCGCACAGTGCCAGTATTTAAAGCAACACACCCACACACGTACTTGATGAAAACAGACCTGGCTTTACTTTATATACAGGTGTTTTGTTATTGTTGTTATTATTGTTATTATTATTTACGATCAATATTATTGTTATTATCATTACCGTTATCATGGTGATAATAATGATTATTATAATAATCATTATCATTACATTATTATTATTATTATTATATTGTTATTATAATGATAATATAATAATTATTATTATTATTATTATTATCATCATCACATCATCATCATCATCATCATCATCATCATCATCATCATCATCATCATCATCATCATCATCATCATCATCATCATCATCATTATCATTAACATCATTATTACCATTATCATCATTATCACCTATATTATTATTATCCTTGTTATTGTCATTATTGTTACCATTATTATTATCAATTATTATCGTTATTATTATTATTATTATTGTTTTTTGTTATATTGTTATTATTATTATTATTAATTATTATATTATTATTATTATTATTATTATTATTATTATTATTATTATTATTATTATTGTCATTATCATTATGGTTATTACCATTATTATTGTTGTTCTTATTGTCATCATCATCTTTATTATCATTATCATCATCATTATTATATTTACTATCTTCATCGTTCTTATCATTGTTATTCGCATTATTATACTCAATATTATAATTTTTGTGATTTTATTATTATTATTATTACTATCATCATCATCATCATCATCATCATTCCAATTGATAATAGTATCGTTATTGTTATCATTATTTCTATTATCATTATCATTATTGTAATCATTTTCGTCTTCATTATCATTATTATCATTAGTACTATTACTATTTTCATTATAATTATCATTATTTTCCATCATTGTCATTTTATTATCATTATGATTATTTTAATTATTGTTATTATCATTATTATTTCTGTCGTGATTATTTTCATAATCATTACTTTTGTTATTATAATTGTGGTTATGACTTTAATTATGATTATTATCCTTATGATCACTATTGTTATTATCATCATTATTATCATTTTATCTCTTATCATCCTCGTCATAAGCATTATCATAATTGACATTAATATCATCATTATCAACGTTTTCTATATTTCATTGTTATCATTACTATTATCAGTATCCTTATTATCATTATTACTATTGTTATTATCCTTATTATTTCTTTCATTATTATGATCACTATCATTATTATCAATACTAGTGTTACTATTACTATTATCATCATTATCATTATTGTTATCATTATCGTTAGTTATCAATATTAATGGCATTTCTGCTATCGTTGATATTATCGTTATTATTGTTATCAATATTATTATCCTTACTGCAACATTTTGTAATGTAATTATTATTGTTTGTTGTTATCAATGTTATTATCATTTTGATTATCATTACTGCTATTATCATTAATACTAGTATTTGCATTATCATCATTACCATTTTTATTATCTTTATTACTACTATTATTGTTGTTATTTCCCTTATCATTACCATCATTGCTATCATTGTTATCATCATCATTAATATCATCATATTCAATAGTACTATAATTACTGTTATTATTTTATACTATAATCATTTTTATCATTGCTATCATTATTGCTGTAATAATCATTATTATCTGACTATATTTATCATTATTCATACCATTGTTATCACTACTGCTGGTACTGTTATCATTATCATTGTTAGAGATGGGCAGTATCGCGATACATTTTTTGGCGATACATATTGATCGATACTTTTATATTGGTATCGGTATCGCCTATAGCTACTCAATAACAGTGTCATTTTATAGGTGTCGCTGTTTTTTTTTATTTATTTTTTCTCTCTCTCTCTCAAAATGCATCGAAAAGAATAGACACTCGACACATTTACATAACTTTAACTCTCTCTCTTTGACTCACTCAGTCTCTTTCTCTCTCTGCCTATCTCTCCCTCCCCTCCTCTCTCTCTTCCCCCCCTCCCTCTCTCTCACTCCCTGTTATTCATTCTCTCTCACAATCTGTCTCTTCCTTCTTTCTCACTCTTTCTCGTTCTCTCACTCATTCACTCACACACTCACTCTCTCTAACTCTCTCTCTCTTTCTCATTCTCCTTCACTCACTCATGAACATCATACTCATCTTCATTATTATAATTTGACGACAAGAATCATACTTATATTATAGATGAAGGTCCTGCTAATAATAATAGTAATAATAATAATAATAATAATAATAATAATAACAATAATAATAAGATAATAATAATAATAATTATTATTATTATCATTACTACTTTCATCATTAGCATTGTTAACATTACTATTCTTATTGTTCCTCTCCCATTATCGTTATTATGATCATTATTATTACCTCTATGGCCTTTATGGCTATTATCATCACTATATATTTTTTCCTCTGATAACATCACTAAAGGAGAGAAAACCAAGAAGCTTTACCACTCACCGTCTAACTTTGCATCCGAGAACGCCATGAACTGCTACAAGAACCTGACCTCGTCCATGGAAGACCGCACCTTTAAGTACTACCTCAGTGTCCCGAGCTCCGTCCTCTTCGGCCTCATCATCGTCGCCGAATCGGCCCTGACGGTGTACATTAACAAGAGGAGTCCCCAGTTGAATGACAAAGCCTCGACGCTCTTTTCCAACACCCTCTCCCTCACTAACATGTTCCTTGGGTTGTACACTTCGGCTTACCCGCTGCCACGCCTCATATGCTACAAGTTACTCGGCCACGACAGGACCTTCTGGTGGCACTGTCTCACGTCATCGGTTGTTCTCCACTCGTTGCACCTGGTGGATCTGCTCTGCCTCGTCTGTATGGCTTTGGACAGGTAAGCGGATTTTCTGCTCTTGTGATCCCGGATTTTATATTATTTGTGATCCTGGATTTTCCTCCTTATCTTCTCTAGTAATAGTTTCAGTGATAAGCAATAAAAAAAATCCCTGATAATAAAGCTCATAACAGAATGATAATAACAGGAAAAATTATGACAATAACAGTAATAATAACATTGATGAAAATAATAATAATGATGACGATGATCTTGAACGCTGTTGACAAATAAATTCATCAGCGGTAATTTCTCAACACTATTTACTTTAAATAAGATAGATCTCCTTGTTGGTTAGCGTTACAAATCCAACAGCGTCATGGTAACAATACAAGTTAAGCCGCTTTCCGACATATCGACTTTTCGCTGTGCACCGTCCACCAAGGTCTAAATATATATACCTTGCCGTCCGTAACACGACACGACTCCGTGTTCTGAAACAACCAAAATTGTCTATATGCTCTTTCACACGATACAATCTTGAACCGATCGCCGTTGTCATCACGGCGCCCTTTTAATAACGGGTCGGGAGGCGCCGTGGATGGTGTAAAGAGTGCACTGCACTCTGTGAACACGTTCAGTAACGTCGATTCCGCGGTGACGTTACTTCCCCATACGCGTGTGTGTGTGTGTGTGTGTGTGTGTGTGTGTGTGTGTGTGTGTGTGTGTGTGTGTGTGTGTGTGTGTGTGAAAAGTGTGAACGGCTACTCCAGAATGCCCGGCTTTGGTCGTGGACGACGCACGGCGAAAAGTCGTTACCTCTGAAAGCGGCTATATGAGCTAGCGAAAGTTCCAGGTAAGAAGAGTTTTCTTCTTTTTCTATGGAACTGAAATAATGACAAGTGTGTTTTCTCTTCCGTTAATCCCTATAGTGTACATCTGCACCTCTTTGCACTCCCAACCATACTATATCATGATGTCCACTAAAACCCTTTCAGAAACAATTTTATATCAGTATTAAATAGTGTAATAATACTCCAGGCACCATAAAATATCAACAATAC
>NC_051391.1:55104149-55106649 GCF_015228065.2 Penaeus monodon
ACAACCCTACACTTATATTCTACATTCTACATAACTTATAATTCGATAAATTATAAGAAATTGTCATAATGTGGACGTATATATAATTTCTTTATCTACAGATCTAAGTTTGTATGTGTGACATGTACCAAAGTGGTCTTGAATATAATTTTGTTTCTTCGTAATAACATTTATTTCTTTGCTGTATGTATTTCATGTATAATAATCACATCATCTACATGAACTTGGGACTATTTTTTAACCTTTTTATGACGTCACGACCAATATAAATATCGCCAAAAACTGTGCGAAATATACTCAGGCTGGACCAAATACCCTATGTGTCATTACCCCTGTTTGTGAGAAGTCGAGTGTGTGTTTGTACTATCGAATATTTTTTTCTGAGGAGCTGGACGTGATCCTGTTTTTAAAGATTATGCTTCGTATACATAGATAAACTTCATTTGCTATACCTCTTGTTAATCAAGTGATCATTAAAAAACTTGCTTTTTATTCAGTTATAGTATTTTGACTCGTAAGGAATGTAATTTTACGTATTTATTTTATTGTGGATCTTTTTTTATGGATTTTAAAAATATTAAAAAGTTATGATGGTTATGCTTTTTTTATAGATCCTTCACGCTAACTCTACAGTGCATCTGGACATTGTCAACCCAATATATATATATATATATATATATATATATATATATATATATATATATATATATATATATATATATATATATTCTTAGCCACAGAGCAAAAAATACCTCACATTATCATCATCATTATACTTATTATTTTTCATCATCATCATTATTCTGTTTATATAATTATTCCTAACTATTACTTTTATCATATTATCACATATTGACTGATATCAATATATAATTTTTACTGTTATTATTATTATAATTATCATCATCATTATCATCATCATTATTATCATCATCATTATTATTATTATTATTACCATCATCATCATCATCCATTATTCTGCTCTACTTTAATCTTTGAATGTGGCTGATCCATTACTAAGATATATATATATATATATATATATATATATATATATATATATATATATATATATATACGATGTGGAGGGTCATTAACAGACAGGACCGGTGACCTCACCTTGCTCCCCGATACCTCTGGCAGCTGTTCGTACATTCCCCCACAGCTGTCTCACTATTCCTTCCACACCACGTGTTTGGGGGACGCTCACTACTTATACCGAGGATGACCTAGCTTAGTCAGTTCGTGCTCAGCGCCCGACGTGGTAAGGTTGGGCCAGCCTTCGCCCTCAGGCGGCTTGGCCTGACACGTGACCCCGCGCTCACCGCTTTACCCATAGACATCGTCTCATGTGTTCCCATACTGTGTTGTACTCTTAACAATAAAGAGTCAAGCCGATATAACCACTATCACTGCCAACCAGTCATAACCTATTGTACAACAGTTCTCATAGCCTCTTACAGTCTGGTGGCAGGGTTGCTGTTGTGTCCTTTGGGCTCACAACACGAACACACCATTTGCAAAGAAAAAACTGCTCGACCGATCCGGATCCAAAGACATGACGACTTCAAATACACGTGAGTACATGTTTTGAGCCCCCTCTTATTTCTTTTCCCTTCCTTCTTCTCCCATAAATGTGTTAAGCTGTTGGTTTTATTGGGTAAAAATGCTAAGTGACAGCAAATAGTATGTTCTCCCACTATTCCTCTGACCTCAGATGGCATTACCGTGTGATCGTGGTGTGTGGTCAACAAACATGAATATGGTTCTTTAGTTAAGTAGTTAATTAATATCTCTTGTTTTTAGAGATTTATGTTGTTTCAACTGCTACGAATTTAACGCTTTCATGATTTTTATCTTATCACAAATATTTCATTTTATCTTGTTCCTCCCCTCGCCCCGACCTGACCACACTTTTTCTTTTGCTTATGATCGGTTGGGACGTGGAAAGGGTCAATAGATGACCGCTTGTTTTTCCCTTCTTGACCTGACCTCACGTTCTCTCTCCGTTCCAGTTGGTTGGGACATGGAAAGGGTCAAGAGAGGACCATTCGTTTTTCATGTAATTTGGCTGTTGTGTTTTGTTGACACCTTGGGGATTAACCACAGCATTGCTCATTGATGACATGTTCTATCGGTGCTAGAACGGAGTTTGTAACAGGATTTATATAAATTTATTATTTTGAGTATAGTGTAGGATCTTCCACCATATCATAGCGCACAGGATTGCCCGATATACCCTGGTGTTTTGTAAATGCTTAAAAGATCTCCGTTCCAACGTTCAATAGTAGTTACAGGTAAAACCGAAGTTATTCATTCCATCGGCAACTTTCGAGTCGGTGTGACCGGCAGTTATGTCCATTAGGGTTTAAGCTAGAATAATTATTCGCTTATTAATCACACCTTTCTCCCTCTAGAAGTCACTTATATCTTTTGGGTAATCCCCAAGCGATCGTGTGATTTATGTAGTAGATACCTGCAAAGCATGTCAGGAGCGCCC
>NC_051391.1:55111649-55129149 GCF_015228065.2 Penaeus monodon
AGAGGGGGAAGGAGGAAGGAAGAGGGAGAGAGTTTTATCTGAAAGGTGTTAACTGCATATATTAGACAAGTGGTACCTACGCGGCATATTGGTAAATGTGATCTGTAAGCAAAATCTAAAATTACAGATCTGAAAGTATTGAAGTGACGAATTGAATCTGGCTCACGAAAAAAAAAAACTTTATGTTATCCATGCAGCAGTATCTGAGATGCTAATTCCAAAATTTGATGAACAATGTACTACATGGCAGTTTAATTATTCAGAGACTAACCATAAATATCTTTCGTAAATGGAACCTTTCTCTCTCTCTCTCTCTCTTTTTTTTTTTTTTTTTTTTTTTTTGCTTCTACAATTAATCCATCAAAGAAAGTTTGCGTCAGTGTGGCGTTGCAATATTCTACCTTCCATAGAACGATAAGGCATTTTGTAACTGACCTCTTCTTAGCTGAGTCAAGTTCTAAACATCACCATAGAGGATAGTTATGTGTATGTTTTCCAGCAAGAAATAAATAAATTTATTAATAAATATCACACACATTTACATATACAGCCAAACGTACATACACACACACGCACGCACCCCCCCCCCCCCCACACACACACACTGAGTTTGGAAACACTGGAGGACCATACATTTCTTTATCTTTATGTACCCTTAATGTACCCAAAAATGTAAAGCACATGTATATATATATATACATATATTCATATATATATATATATATATATATATATATATATATATATATATATATATATATATATATATATATATATACGTATATAACTGTACAGAGGGGATATGAAGAGGATTGTGGTCCAATTTAAAATAAAATGGGACTGGGAGGACCTCTTATTTAACCAAGAAACCTTTATCCATTATCCGTCTGAGCTCGTGTATTGTAAAACTTTCACAAGCATTCTATGAATTTCTTGGAGATATGCATGGAGTTTTCTGTGATACAACCCGCTCTGATTCGTATCTATACTGGCTATGTTTAATATAGTCCATTATTTTATATTCACATGCCTGCACACCTTTTGAGATAGTGTATTACCAAACTTTGTCACACTTTCTCTAATATAGTAGACTACGATACTCTTTATTAGTATAAGCTTTGCAGTTATTATTGTTTTAATACTCAAAGTTTGGTTTAGATATATGCTTTCTTTTCTTTCTTTCTATTTGGCATTAGAAATTATTTTAGTGAAGCTATATTTCGCAATCAACGTTAAAAGAAAATTTATAATAATAACAACTTATATGACTTGATTTATCTGAATTGTCGAACAAAGTTTCCATGATTCACTTGTATCACTGCCTTTGGCCTTTAAATTCTTTTATAGTCAAATGTTTTGTTTAATAAGTTTTAAATACACGGATGGAAATGTATCGTTCCCGCCATCACTTAGGCCAGAAAGCAGAAGTATGTCCACCTATTAGAACATTCAAATAGGAAAATTCAAGTGTGGGCGTGCAGACAGCGGTGGAAAAATTATATCACACAAGCACACAAACTCACACACACACACACACACACACACACACACACACACACACACACGCACACACACACATATATACACACATATACACACACACACCTATGTGTATATATGTGTTTGTATGTGTGTGTGTGTGATGTGTGCGAGAGTGAGTGCGTGCGCGAGCGTGCGCGAGCGTGCGCGAGCGTGCGCGTACGGGTGTGTGTGTCCACGCCAGCATACATGCACAGCCAAAGCCAACATGAAAGAAATCTATATGGTTGTTCTAGACCCGTCAGAGACGTAATTAATAGTTGTATGAAATAGGAATAATAGATAAAAATGAACTGCAAAATAATACAAAAAAATGTAAGGATCCCAACCATTCAAATATGCACAACGCCGCTGCACAGTTATCGCAAACAACAACTTTCCTCTGTGGTAACAACGTGTTTTGTTATTCAAAGGTAAATACCTATGATGCTCTAGGGTAAATGTGGCAAATATTCATCACGCAAATACAAATCAGTATTTACGGAAAAGGTCTAATGTTGTTTTAAATAAGAAGGTAGAACTATGACCTATAAAAAAATCAGACTAGGGAAGAAACTACGTCTTCTCTGCACACACACGCACCCGCACACACACACACGCACACACATACACACACACACACACACACACACACACACACACACACACACACACACACACACACACACACACACACACACACACACACACACACACGCGCGCACACGCATGCACACACACAGTCACACACGCATGTATCTGTGTATATTTATATATTAAATATATTATATTGAATATATATAATTTATATATAATGCTATACAACACACACGTATATATAAACACTTGTATACATATGTACGTGTGTTTTGCAACTTCGAAAAGATCATTGAATTTTTTACCTCTAACAATAAGCAGTATGATCTCAGGGAAGGTCCACTGGGAAATCAGCATCCGTTGCAGTTACTATACAAAAAAAAAAAAAAAAAAGAAAAGAAAGAAAGAAAGAAAAAAAAGAATGAGACAAACATCATTCGCTCAGTGTTACCTTATGGCTAGAGGTGATGCCCTATTTGGCGAGGGAATCCGGGAAAAAATGCTCATGTATTAATTAGGTGTCCGAATTATCTGCCTACTGAAGTGTTGTACTGTTCTGGTATACAAGAATTAGTGGCCTATTCAACGGACAAACATGAAAAACAAACCTTATGTACAGTAATATTTAAAGGCTTTGCGTTTATTTTTATTGAAAATGATGGGACTGAGAATTCGGAATAATCTGTAATCAATGAATCAAAGCAATAAAAAAAAAAAAAAAAAAAAAAATCAGCAGTAAAATATTACCACATATCCTGTCTGAATTCTATGCACAGCTTATCATCGATACTATTTTCTCTGTGTTTTAGAAATAATACAATATAGAAGATATAAGCTAACTCGTCTGAATTCATAAATACATCCCATTCTTTATGCATTTTGACATTTATCTGCACCTGTGTGAATAACCCAGAACCAGTATTTATGTATACGCAAGGAAAGCCAGCGATTACATCGATTTGATTCATACTTTAATTCTCAAAATAAAATTTAAAAGATAATTATAATTAAAAGGACATGTGAATTAACTGATATAGTATATGTATCTGTGTCACTTTCTTTTTTTTTAGAATTAAGAAAGATCTTACGGACACTACACTCAGTTATAAATAAATTGGTTGTATTTATAATAAACGTTCCTTTTTCCGATATAAATCTATAATATAATTTGACATGTACCTAGATGAAAATGCAAAATTAAAATAAATAAATGCGATATGTTTCTTTAAAAGAAAATGCATATGGTCAGCTGTTTTAAAAATGTGTCTACTTTCCGCTAAATTGTTTGGCTTTGGTTATAATACTCTTGGTCTCGGATTCTGGCAGATCATCGAATATATGTTAAAGGAGTCCAATAACGTCATAGATAATACCATTCTCATCAGGATCTGTTAACATCCTTCTGATCAACGAACTAGCACAATCACGTCACTGCTCAATCATGTAAGTTCCACTCTTTTCTACTGATGTAAAATTTCGTTCAAGAGGGCAATCGATGTTTCGTTTAAGAGCTTTTGTTGCTCGGTATCTTGAGGCTGTAAATGGATTTTCTTTTGTCTTGATTGAGGATTGAGAGAAGCAATCTTTGCCTTTTCTTACTTTACAAGGTTTTGGCTTGTTAACGTAATTACAAATTTTCCGGATGTGTGTGTGTGTGTGTGTGTGTGTGTGTTGTGTGTGTGTGTGTGTGTGTGTGTGTGTGTGTTGTGTGTGTGTGTGTGTGTGTGTGTGTGAATTAATAAAGAAAGAAATGTGTATATAATTGTACATATATGTACACACACACACACACACACACACACACACACACACACACACACACACACACACACACACACACACACACACACACAACACACACACACACACACACACGTGGAGAGATACAGAAACGGGGGAAATAGCAAGTAATAAAGAACGTGGTTGAATTTATTTCTGGATGTGTTCAACTGGCACACCTGTAGGTAGGCGTCCCCCCAACTTGTTTATATTTTCCTTTTTCTTTCTTTGAGTTTAAATAACACACATCCCCTTTATTCCCTAGAGTTATAGTAATGTTTTTATGTGTCACACAACAACTAGACATCTTGTGTTTGATTTGTAACATAATTCAGGGCACTTGGAACAATGTACACCCTGGGCAAGGTTCTGTAATTGAATGGGAGAAGGTACATCATGGGGGAAAAATCGTTTTATTTAATCGTAGTGGTTCTTAGTGACGTTGACAACACAGTGCAAAAGTTCCTTTACCCGTTTGAATTAAGAGAACCTAACATCATCTAATCTAATTCATTTATCCAATATGAAGTTAAATTCATGTAAAAATACACTGCTTAGCTGAAGATGCCACGTCATTCCACCCCTAACAAGTTTGAAACCAAGTATGATAAGAATCCAACATTAACTCTCATTATTTCAAGTACACACTACTGGTTTCTAGGACTGTTTCGATAGAGTCCCTCAATGAAGGTCAAACATCCTTTTGTCCGTGGATTAACATAACCTTGCCAGGGCTTCCTTACCAAACCGTAGCTGAATGCAGGGAGACCTGAAGACAAGGCTGCCAAATCTATACAATTTAAAAATAAAGAGATTCTGATCTTGCTACAACTGACTGACATCAGATAAAGCAACAAAGCAGATAACACATTTATTTGTGAAATTGCAAACAATTACACTGTCAAGTCAACGCAAATGCGTTTCTAAATCAGTGTTCAGTACCGGTTCCATATATAACTTATTGGTCAGTTTCTCTTCGTTTTCGGATAAGCTTCAGGAGTATATATATTTGCGTGTATTAACAATTATGTGGACAAACAAACACACACACACACACACTCTCTCTCTCTCTTTCTCAATTTATTTATTTATAAATAAATATATAGATTCATATATTTATAAATGTATGCACACGCACACGCACACCACACACACACACACACACACACACACACACACACACACACACACACACACACACACACACACACACACACACACACACACACACACACAAACAGACAGACACACACATTTTCATATACATATATACACATACATGCTGGATATATAACTGTTTACCTACATGTTTATATTGCTGAGACACTGCATACATACGTGTCACAAAGACGTTAAACATTTTGCTTCAAGGATAATCAGGTATCATTACATTTGTTAACGAAGAAACTTTCAATGATTTACAACTCCTGAATATTAATACTGCACGGGAAACGAAAACGAAGTTAGAGACTATACACACTTTGAATGGTTAAACATATGTGCACAACTTGATGTAACTGTAAGTCTATATTTCACTGTATTTTGCCCTTTTTTCCTTTCTGAAATTACTATTTTCATTACCACTATCGATCTTATTCTTGGTAGAACGAATACTTGGATCTGCCTCAGTTTCAACATACGCATTTGCATAGGGATATATTGAGTAATTAGACACTGTATATACTGGTTGTAGTGAAGAGAGAGAGAGAGAGAGAGAGAGAGAGAGAGAGAGAGAGAGAGAGAGAGAGAGAGAGAGAGAGAGAGAGAGAAAGAGAGTATAGTATCTGAGAGAGTATCTGACTCATATATTCTTGCTTACACACACACACACACACACACACACACACACACACACACACACACACACACATATATATATATATATATATATATATATATATATATATATATATATATATATATATATATATATATATTCTCTCCGTCTTTGTCCGATTCGCCAAGGTCACATTTTCAGTTTAATCACCTAACTCTTAATACTGATGATTACACATGTTTGGATTGTACGACTTACAGAGCATAGTTTCAATTCATTTTATTCTTTTATTAATTCTGCTGCATTCAACATTACATTCTTATTATTATCTTTATTAAAGGCGACTAAAGAGCCCAATGTATGTACATTTTAACCGTTTTTCCCTTTCCTAAATCTGGACTAAGTATGCGTAAGTAAAGCTTCATGTGAATTTTCAGTTGTTTGCATAAGTATAAATGATTCAGCGCTGAGATTAACGAATATGTAAGTACTAAAAAGGGAATTTATTAGGGTGGCGAGTTGCCTTCATTGGTAGTGGTAATAGTAGAAATAAATATAATGATAACATTTACACCAATGGGCTATGCTGCTCATGTTGATGATAATGATGATACTATTACTAGTTATGATAATAATTTTAATAATCATCATCATCACATCATAATGTCATCATCATCATCAACATCAATAATCGTCTTCATCATCAAATAACATTAATCATTGTAATGATGACAGGAGTAGTTTTGATTATCACGTGGTCAATGAAAATGATAATTAAATGATAACGATCTAATTAACGTTGAATGAGCATAACACAGGCATCCCCTAATATGAGAGAAATAACCCCTCATGTGAGAGAAATAAACACACACGAAAGTCACCTCAGCCCGTCACCCAAGGTAATCAACTACGGAAATTTCTAATCAAGGCTAATAGATCTAACATCATGGGCCTCTTTCCGTTTTCAGTTTGTTTGTTTACGAGTCAGAAACAAACTAAAAAGAAAAAGGAAAAAAAGGAAAGATTTTGCGGTTTAAAATAATGCATTCGAAGTCGAAGCAAATTGGATGTGAAAATATAAACGGAAGGTGTGATTTTACTTGGTGTAACTACTATTAGAAATAATGGATGAGGTCGCAGTATATAATGAAGAGGAATAGACTATTGTTCACGTAATCAGAATTTGAGGCTTGGAGGCTGTGGAGCAATGCTTAAACATAAAGTAACTTGAGGAACAAAGGCAAGCATGGTCATTAAAGGAACCCTCTAGTTCTGGTTCGATGTGTGAGCGAGTTACGCAACCTATGTTTTATTATTTTATCTATTTGTCTGTTCCTTTAGGGCTTTTTAAGCCGTATATATATTGATAAATAATTTTCTCTTTCTTCTTGTGACTGTATCGTTATTAGCATTATTAGTGTTATTAATAATATTATTACTACATACTTTTGCTAATACCAGTAGTCATACTGCTACTACTACTACTACAAATAACAACACAGCAACAACAACAATAATAACAATAATAATAATAATAATAATAATAACAATAATAACAATAATAATAATAATAATAATAATAATAATAATAATAATAATGCCAGCAACAATGATAATAATAATACAATGATGATGCTATTATCATCAGTGTTATTAATATTCCTTTTCCTATTGTTATTATTGTTGCTGTTCTGTAATTATTGTTCTTGCTGCTTTTGCACTATATTATTGCTATCATCATGACTATCATTCTCATCATCATCGTCATCATCATCATCATCATCATCATCATCATCATCATCATCATCATCATCATCATCATTATCATCATCATCATCATTATCATCGTCATCGTCTTACTCCTCATCATTATCATTATTATTATTATTACCACTGTTATCCCATCATCATCAGTTATCTTTATTACTACTACCTTGGTACTGCTACTTCTTGCACTTTTGCTACTATGACTAGTACTATTATATTATCGCAATTATCATTATGACTATTATTTTTTATTAGCATTACCACTTATATCATCTGTCCTCATCACTCCTTCATTCTCATCGTCATAAACAAATCACTTTTTTATCTATTTTTTTAATGAATTTATTTTATTTATTTATTTATTTTTTAATGACAACAATTTCTATTAAATAAAGCCATTTTCCAATTCCCTATCTTACAGTTGCAATTACGCCCACTGCGAGGAACGTGACACCTGAGCACACTCGCCTGCTTATCTACAATCGTGTGCCGAAGTGCGGATCGACTACCACCTTTAAATTACTCAACACGTAAGGATTAGATTAATTAAGGAAATATCATAACCCCATGAACGTCAAGTTGTCAGTCCTGATATAATATATATATACATAATACATACATATATATTAAAAGGCCGGGCCATAAGTGAAAGGCCCGGGCGAAGCCAGAACTTCGCAAATCTCAAGCAAGCAAGTACATATATATTGAAATCTGATTTTTAATGTGTTAAATACAGAGTGTGCCTTTATATTCATTAACGCAAATGTGGCTACGTAGCTGTGTTTATACTGAGTCGTGTGAGAAATACAAACACATAAGGGTTTATTCCTGATTTAACAAAATGCAATGCATAGAAAGCGCGTAATGATACATTGCATAGTTATTGTTTTCGAACAATTAAGGAATGATTAGTTGATTATCTAAAATTATCTGCCGCGTTAACAGTTTCAACAAGGTCATTAGTGGCGAATAACTTGTAGAATAAAATTATAAAATATATAAAATGTGTAAAATCTATCAATAAAAAAAGTCTTAAATAAATAAATGAATATATCAACAATCAATGTATAAATATTATGTTATAAGAGTATACAATTATTGCATAAATATGCATAATCAAATTTTATTTAAAATATTAGTCTCCTTTAGAAACTAATAAGACCTTCTTCCCCAATACATGTTTCAGTGAATATGGGTGCTATCTGTACCTGTGATACAACACATTGTATAGAAAGCACGTGCATGTAATGATACTGTTAGCGCTGATAATAGCCTTTCGTTTGACTGTGTGCAGCAAGTGGTCAGCGTTTTTGAGCAAGACCATGAATTTAGTTTCAAATACCGTAAACGCAATCAGCTCTGCAGTTTATAGTACTGTCCACACGTTCTGATCACATTCCGAGAAAAGCTAACTCATGCAGTGTTCCTTTCGGCCTAGAAAAAGCTCCCATATATATATATATATATATATATATATATATATATATATATATATATATATATATATATATTTAAATATATATATGTGTGTGTGTGTGTGTGTGTGTGTGTGTACACATATGTATATATAATGTAGTGTGTGTGTGTGTGTGTGTGTATGTGTGTGCGTGCGTGTGTGTGTACGCGCGTGTGTGCGCGTGCGTGCGTGCGTGTGTGTGTGTGTGTGTGTGTGTGTGTGTGTGTGTGTGTGTGTGTGTGTGTGTGTGTGTACGTGCGTGCGCACGCGCATGTGGCGCACGCACGAGATCTAAACAAGTAGACAAGTGAATATCGTAAAAAAAAACTAACAGGAATGAACCAGCACCTGTATGACTCGTACAGTCTGGAAACACTTGTGGAATCACTAAACCAGACAGAACCCCCCACCCCCCACCCCGCTCTTTCTCTCTCTCTCCTCTCTCTCTCTCTCTCTCTCTCTCTCTCTCTCTCTCTCTCTCTCTCTCTCTCTCTCTCTCTCTCTCTCTCTTGCTTTCCGTTTCTGAATTGGATATTATTTACTGCGCTTTCTCACACATGTCGGGAACAATACGTGATCTGTTTGAAAGAAAGGCGTGTCTTTGGGTGCCATTGGGGTGGAAAGACTCAACAAGTGGCTTATGAATACTTGGAGACATGAAATATACTGGAGTTGGAAGGCCACTTGAACCCTAGCGAGGTAGTTAGTATTCTAGGGGAAGCTCTGTGTTACATGCGTATATATTATACGTATATATTATGTTCACTCATTCATTTTTTTTCTCTCTCTCTTCTCTTTCTCTCTCTCTCTCTCTCTCTCTCTCTCTCTCTCTCTCTCTCTCTCTCTCTCTCTCTCTCTCTTCCTCTCTCTCTCTCTCTCTCTCACACACACACACACACACACACACACATACACACACGCGCGCGCGTAACAGGTACCACCAATTCCATTTACCTAACTGAATAAAAAAATATAATTAACTTTTGACTCTTCGTTATCATAATCAAAAAATGGGGATTTGTCTTTACTTTTGGTAATTATAACAATATCGAGTAAATTATAGAAATAAATGTATATCTAATTATATCTGATATATTACGACTCATTCCCAGGACAAACACGATGAGATTAGCTATGCCCCTTTTCGACCCTATCAAGTTGGGCATTATTTCATTGTAAGTGCTTTTTCAGCATATTATCTTCGAAAATTATTCAGTAATAAAGAATTTTTAAAAAATCGAAAAATAAACTAGAAAAAAAAATTGTAATGAATAAATGCAAAGAAGCTGGGCTTACCTAGGCAGGATTTTCATCACGACGGAGCGGTACCACCTATGTTGAAGGACTTTGCTGCGATCGATATATACAGAAAGCTGTGGGGTATATTCAGCGTAGTTATATATCTATATTGTTATACATCTAAAGAACAGATAAAAAAATATATATGTATAAGGACCGAAAAAAAACCGTCAGAAACAGAGACGAAATAAGCAGGAATTGTGATATAAGCACAAAACAAGAGAAGAAACGAGGTTAGGAGCAATAAGAGGCTCCTGGAAGTCAAGGAGAGGGAGAGAGAGAGAGATTTCTTTGTCCCTCTACATTTTTTATTGCGTGCGCTGACTCCCTTCCTAAAAGAGCTAAGATTACAACCTGTGAACCATTAAACCACAAGAAGAATTCCACTGTTGTAGTGTCTTATTATTTATTTATTCTTTATTCCGCGAACCCCCCCTCAGACGTAAATTCACACGAATCCAACGATACCACATATAAATCTAACATTGAATTAAATATCGTACATATAACCTCTGTCTCTAAGGGGGGGGGGGGCATGTAGAAAACAAACCTACGTTTTCATGGAAGCACAAGGGAAAACATCAGTCAGTATAGAGAAGTTTAAAGCTGAAGGTCTGCTGCAAGGGCCGATGTGCAGTGCCCGACTGAGGAATATGTTAAGCCCCAGTCCAGCTCTGGGTTTGGCCTGGGCGACAGAAAGGTGATTTATGACCATAGCAGATTACTAAAATGTTGTGTGTATTATATATATATATATATATATATATATATATATATATATATATATATATATATATATATATATATATATATATATATATATATATATATATACATATATATATTATATATATATATATATATATATATATATATATATATATATATATATATATACACAATTTATACACATATAGATATGCTTGTATGTGTATTTAGTAAAGATAAATGTGTGACCTGTGATAATACATTTAATTTCTCTATTTCTCTTCTGTTATTACATAATCCATTGAATCTAAATTGTCTTTTCAAGCAGCACTTTATATTGAGATGTTTTATATCAAATTATGTAGGGATGAATCTGTCTGAAACGCATTATTCTGCAAATCCAATATTGTGATACTACTAGATTCAATAGTTAAGAAATATGTAAATTAAGAACCGAAATTTATAACAAAATGCATAAAATACTTTAATTTCTATTCAGTTTCCTTTTTCCCTACCAGATGCAATTTGACTTTTCGAGCATATATATATATATATATAAATATATATATATATATATATATATATATATATATATATATAATATATATGTGTGTGTGCAAGAACACACACACACACACACACACACACACACACACACACACACACACACACACACACACACACACACACACACACACACACACACACACACACACACACACACACACACACACACACACACACACACACACACACACACACACACACACACACACACACATAATATTCTTCATACCATTTCAAAAAAGAAATAATATGATATTTATGTGATATTATTTTCTTCCAGCTGTTTAATTGTTGCGTTTTCAATTAGATTAAATGGATTTTTTGATTTCTGATTATATCCATTTTTATAGATTCAGTTTTCCTAAGGCCACTTGTTAATATTGAGGGAAATTCTATGCTAAGTGACATATTTATTTTCTAACAGACGTATTAGTCAATTAATTTTATTATAACCTTTAAGGTTGCCGCACACTTGTTCAGACCGGAACCGCCGCCGAACCTTCCGACGCCTCAGATCAGATCAGAACCGACGCGCTATGCGCACACCAAAGCAGACGCTTCAGACCGGAACCGAAGTGAATACTGGCTAGTGTTCCGTTTAGCCTTGGCAGCAGAAAGACGTGCTTGCTATCTACCTACGATGAGCGATTCACCGCTCAGCAGTGAAGAAGAAGTGTTAGTGTTGTCTCTTGCAGTAAAATGTGAAGAAGAGAAAGAAGAGGAAAGAACAAAGAGAACAATATGGGTACATGATATATGCGCTTCAAGAGAGGAAGAAGGAGAATACCATACACTGTTTCCACATTTAAAGAGAGACGATACTAAGTTTTTCCAGTATTGTCGCATGTCGTATGCAAAGTTTTGTGAACTGCTCTCACATATAAAAGAAGTCGATGAACACACTAATCACCAAACTCATGAGCCTCTCCCGCCACCGCTACACACCTCCCTTCTGCGCATGCGCAGCCTCTCCGAACCATCAGAACTATCAGAAAAAATATCTTTCAAAGAATTCTGCTTCGGTTCGGATGTGATCTGACGCGTCGGTTCCGGTCTGATCTGAAGAGGTGTGCGCAGGGTGTACCTTAGACATTTCTGTTCTGTTCTGACGCGTCGGTTCCGGTCTGATCTGAACAAGTGTGCGGCAACCTTTATAACGCAGATAAGGACAAATAATTTCACACTTCCCTTATTCTGTTTTCAGTATTTGTTATAACACAAATCTGAATATTTTGATTAATTATATCAGGGTGTTGCAGAAAATAACATTTCTGCACACATGGCATAGCAAAAATTTGGCTTTTCATTTTGTCAGCTGGTTTAAGTAGTTAGAAAGAGTTACGACAATAACCTAACAAAATAAATAGATAAAGCATGTTAAATAGACTAAAGAATACTGCAGGTGCTTGGTCGGTGGGCAATGGGTTTGATTTTGGTTCTTTTGACTTTTTCGCCAGAATTTTTACCCTTCCCCCTTTCTCTCTCTCTCTCTGAAAGACTGAAAATATTTTTCGTATGTTTTTACTTGTTCTTTTTCTTTATATTATCATAGTACGTGGTAGTAGTTCAGAATTCTAGACTATGGTAAGTCTCATTCCAACGGATTTTTATAGATCGGCGTGTCTTTTCTCGTCAGATTTCAAGTGGCATTAAATCAAAATCCAGATGCAATGTAATGTAATAACAGAATTCTTTAATCTCTAATAAGCAATTTTTACCCTTATCATCAAGGAACCTACAATTTATTCAAATACTACCCCATATGACGCTTTTCAGTATTGGTATATTAGTGCTGGTAAGGAACTGTCGAAGAAGTACACTCTCGTTAAAATTCTGCCCTTGTCCTATTTAAAGGCGAAATAGCAAAGAACAGTTTCCTGGTACATTTGGGAACGTTCGGAATTCAGGGTACAAACAGGTGGTCCCTTTCTGTGAGTTTTTCTTCAAAAAATCCTTCCGCGCGTTGGAATATTTGTCTCCACATGGTAATTCGGGTGAATTTTGCACCCAAGTCTTCCGAAGCAGTTACATTTGTAAGAACCCTTTCTTTTCGTATACTCTTAATATTGTTGTTTATTATGGTTTGCCTACTCTCATTATGGACCGGGCATGAACGGCGTCGAGAGAAAAGAAAACGTCAGCTCTACATGTTATCAATGCTAAAAACTGTATCCTTGACCTGTGATGAAACGATAGGGTTCACATGCATGAGAAAAATATCAATGATTATAATTTTACAGGGTTACATGAATTATTCGATACGTCGATACCAAGGGATAGAGACAAATAATTCAATTTCCTCCATGGAATTATAAATGAAGATTGTCCTCTGATCTCAAAACCTGTTCGTGGCCTTGTGACCTGTGATCTGTACCTGTAATTTTTGTACCGTGAGGTTGTACCCTTATGTTCGCGATATCATTTTTTAAAAAATTCTTGCAGTACCTTAAGATCATATGGATAAATTCATGCATTTCTTAATTGAGTTCCTTCTAGTAAATCTTTTCTTGCTGTAATAGGATGAATACATATTTGAAAGACCACTGATAATTATAGAAAGTCTATTATGTATAAACAAAGGTTTCTTGTAAATGCCCTTTTCTACACCCTAATCTTTTTTTCTTTTTACGAGTTATAAACTATGATTTAATAACATTAACACCTGACCTTTTCTCCAGGATAATAGCTGTTCCATCAACTCTTCCCGTCACGATATACCTTAATACTGTATACGTTAATAGCTATCCATATTATTATTAATCTGATGATGCTGAAGATGGTAATGGTAATGGTGGTAATGATGATGATGATGATGATGATGATGATGATGATGATGATGATGATGATGATGATGATGATGATGATGATGATGATGATGATGATCATCATCATCATCATCATCATCATCATCATCATCATCATCATCATCATCACCTACATAAGTATGGCTGTAAAGAATTGATTTCTATTTTGCTCACCACATGAAGCGCTATAGAGTCTGGTCTACATGACATCCTTTGGCAAGTCATTCAACCATTTCAGAAGACACAACCCAATTTCTTGGCCATCACCTCCAGCAATTGTTTCATACCACTTCATACAGTGTACTTTATTTCCCTCTATAAGTGATTACATTGTATTCTGCTACTTGTCTGTTATAGTAGACAACTCCTGTCTGCAACATTCGGCATTGCAATACTTTCAGGAGGTCAGTGACAATTCCTTTATTTTTCATAGCAAGTTCTTTATCAGTTTTCTTCAGTTTATAAGCGATATCTGCCAGTTCACGGGTCCTTGTTCTTTCCTCCTCAATGTGAATGTTTTCATCATCACGAGCAGTTGCTAAGAATGCCTTGGAAGTGTCACATTTCTCATATGTATCTTTAAGTAAGAGCCGAAAAGAAAAATTGAAACTTTCGTTAAAACTTTTCCATAAAAATGTTTCTTTTCAGGGACAATGTCATTCTCTTGGCAATGTTCTTTGTTACGAGCGATACATCTGAGCTACAGTAAGGCTAGGATTTAAATAATTCCGTTCCGAGCTTCTCCTAGTGTAGTGACTCTTATAGGCTGGGAATTTGTTTGTATGATCCTTAATAAAATTAACTGCTTCAGAGGATATTTTCTTCTGTTTCCCATGTCTCATTCTTCCATCTAGTGGAAGAACCCCAGCAGTTGTTTATCGCTTCTTTTCTGCCCTACTCAAGCTTTCTTCAATGTAATACCAAACGTAGATAGAAGCATTGTTTGACACACTTCTCTTTTAGGTCTACTCCCTGAAGAAAATAGCGCCTTGCAAATTTTCTTCAGCTTTCTCTCATCCTTTTGTAGCAACTTTCGTGTTTTCTGAACTTCTAGAATCAAACCACATAGGGCTTGATTCTGTGCTTCTGTTGCGTCTCGGCATTTCTGGTATATTTTCCTTCGTTCCTCTTCTGCAACTTTCTCACTGCACTTTTTGCGACAGCCTTCTTTATAAGAGCTTCTCAAAGGGCTGCCCTGCAACATATTTTCCGGTAGGGGAAATGTACGTTTCTCCTCTCTCTTTCTTGTATTTTTGAACATTTCTTTTCCATAGTGACGGTCGCGTCGTATGTCTCCTGCTCAGACCTTTGTCTGCTGCAGGTACATCACATTTTGCAAGACAAAGTGAAAAACAACATATTATGCAACACTGGATCGTGATTTTAGGGTTAAATCAAAGTAATGAATTAAATGTGCTCTCAAGAGTATATAAAAAAGGTACATTAGTAGGTTTTACCTAACAGGGACACTAGAAGATGGTTTGTAGCCTTACCAGCAATATTGTCATCTGTATCTCTCCTCTTTTTCATTATCTAGCATGTTTACGGTTTCATTCGCTGCCAACACTTTCAACTGGGACCTTTCCTATGTAATAAAGGAGAGGTAAAACTTATTACATCACACCACACACACACACACACACACACACACACACACACACACACACACACGCACACGCACACACACACGCACACACGCACGCACACGTACACGAACACGCACGCACAGACACACGCACGCATGCACGCGCACGCACGCACACACACGCACTATGATGCTACTGGCAATATTTCACCGAATTTTTCTCGTTCTTTCTTTCGCTTTTTTTTTTTTTTTTTTTTTGAAATAGTTTCATAAAAAAACAACATGCACGTTCAGTGTAAAGAAAATTTAATAATACACACCAACCTGACGGAAGAGGTAATCCAGCTTTTAGGTTAGGTTAGGTTAGCATAGCATTGTCGCGCGGGGTATCCAGCAGCGGTGATTGTTGTGTCCCTAGAACTCAAAACTGACATTGGCATATATATATATATATATATATATATATATATATATATATATATATATATATATATATATATACATATTATATGTGTGTGTGTGTGTGTGTGTGTGTGTGTGTGTGTGTGTGTGTGTGTGTGTGTGAATAATGTATATATATACGAATGGTAAAACACTCTACTGTGTTGATACTATGGAAGAAAAACCCACAGTGCACTTGTCTCGTTTTTAATAAATCCACTTAGTGCATTGTGGATTTTTTTTTTACCATATATATATATATATATATATATATATATATATATATATATATATATATATATATATATATATATATAAGAAAGTAAGAGAGGCAGACAAAGACAGAGGTACACAGTCACATATGTTTATATGTGATTTCCAATATTAATAGGATTGCGTGCTCTTTCAATGACTATGAATAACTCGCATTCAATTATGTGTGCTCTCTCTCCCTACACACACACACACACACACACACACACACACACACACACACAAAAAAAAAAAAAAACTGACACCTAAATCTTTTATATTTTTTTCAGGTTGCGGAAACTGAACAAATTTCGCCACAGGAACTCGGAAATCTACCACAGTGAATGGCTCACAGTGGAGGAACGCAGACGATTACTAAAGGGTCTTTACAAATTCACCAGTAAATATCCCAGGAGTTTCGACCGTCACCTGTTTTATTTTAATGCTACGAGGTGAGAGAGAGAGAAAGAGAGAGGTGGTGGTGTGTGTTTGTTTGAGTAGTCAAGACCTCTGTTGGGAGTTGCTTCCTTGTACTGAGTGCTAGTGGAGGATGATATATTGATATTATGGTGGTGGTATCGATAATGAAAGTGAAAATTGAAATGGTAACGATGATAATAATGCTGCTAATGATTGTAATGATTATAGTGATAATGAAAAAGATACTGATGAAGATAAAAATGATAATGATACTGATGAAAATGCTAACGATAATGATAATTATAATTGTCATTATCATAATAACAATAATAATGTTAATGTTAATTACAACTGATAATGATAGTAATAATAATAAAATCATAAACGAAAATGATGATGATGATGATAACATTAATAATAATGATGATGATGATGATAATGATAATAATAACAATAATAATAATAATAATGATGATAATAGTAATAATAATAATAGTCATAATAATGATAATAATAGTAAAAAAATAATA
>NC_051391.1:55136649-55139149 GCF_015228065.2 Penaeus monodon
AAAGTCCCTGAGCTAGTGTTGTGTACTTGTTGAATGGCCTCACATTTGGCAAGAAGTAGAGTAATACATACTGCAGAAACTGTTTGGCTGAGAAAATCAACAGATGAAACTCCACTCTTGTCTATATTAATTTGGATACTGTAATCATTCAAATGTTTGAAGACTTGCATTAGATGATCCTGATGTTCAGCAGCATCCTTACTGGCAATGAGTAGATCATCAAAATAAACAAAGACAAATGGTAGTCCTCATAAAACTTCATCAATGAAGTGCTGGGATGTTTGCGCAGCATTGTTCAGTCCAAAAGGCATCCAGACATATTCATACAAGTTAAACGGGGTGACACTGGCTGTTTTTGGGATGTCTGAAGGGTTGACTGGTATTTGATGGAATGATTTAACCAGATAAATTTTGGGGATGGAACATCCAGCAAGTTGTGAAATTCTTGAATGTTGAGAATTGAGGAGTGATCCATCAGCATCTGAGCATTGAGGGCTCTGTAGCTACTGCAGGATCAGTGTTTTTAGAAACGACATGCAGTACAGATAACCAGTTGCTGGAGCTTGCATGTATAATTTCCAGATGCAGTAAGGACTTGAACTCTTCTTTCACTAAACAATACTGTTCTGGAAGTAATCGCTGATTCTTAGCATGTGCAGGTCGACTAGTTGTTTCAATGTGATAAGTAATGGGAATGTTTTATAGGAAGAATTGCAGAGTATGGCTGAGTAAGTGAAGGGAAGACTTCAGCAGTGATGTAAACTTAAAGTTTCATTCAACGT
This sequence comes from Penaeus monodon, assembly GCF_015228065.2. NCBI lineage: Eukaryota > Metazoa > Arthropoda > Malacostraca > Decapoda > Penaeidae > Penaeus > Penaeus monodon. The sequence continues at coordinate 55,137,432 of NC_051391.1, forward strand.
AATAAGTCAGGTTTTTCGCTGCTGAGAAGTTCCTGAAGTCTGGTAGTAATGGAAGATTCCAGTCTCGAGAACAATGCAGCCTTCAGCACTTCATATGGCTCATCCAACAGCACAACAGTCAAAATGACATTTGAAACTTGATGGTACTTTTGCTGATGTGGTCTGCTTTAAAGCAACACTCGAGGATGGTGAGCCACATGTAGGGTCATGACTGAAGTCAATGCTTGTTGCTAGAGGTAGCATTGTCACTTCTTATTTTTTTCATCAGGCATTCTGAGACACAAGAGGCACAAACACTGATGAAAATCACTGAAGGGTGACAATTAACAGATCACCAGGCATTACACAACTCCAGGTCATCAATTTGTTGTCTTTTTTAGCACTAGCGCTTTTTGTTGTTATTATAGAGACGTGGTTAAACCATCTTTCTCGGTTTGACGGTGGTATAAGTCCCTAAAAGCCCAGGATAAGGTCTCTTGGTCAGTATTTCTACTGCCGTATTTAGTCCATTAAAGCCATGCTGATTTCAGAGTAGAGCCATGACTAGTCCATTAAGGCTTATCATGAGCGGAAGACAAGATTAGAGATGATATTTGTATAATATTAAGGTTTAAATATTGATCCTGTTCTAGTGTCTTATTATATTCAATTTCCATTTCAATTACTATTATTGTTACTATTGGAAGAGACACCCCACACCCAAAAAACAGATTCTGATTTTACCAAGTAGTAGAACACAACATTCTATGAAACTTTTCTTCTATAGCAAATTCTTTGCACACTGATACTAATGGTAATAAAGGTGTAAAATCCAGGAAATGCAACTACCTTACACCTCAGTATCGAGAGAAAATGATTAAAAGTTGTTGAGTGACAAAAAATTGAGGATGACGTGAGGGAAATCAAATGAGCCAATTAGATTTCTGCTTGAACATAACGTGACCATAGGCAGTGACGTCCAGGACAATAAAACCTATCAGATATGAAATAGATCATATGACAAGAGAAGCTGGGCCTAGGAAAAAGAAGTTGAAATTTAAATCAGTTCCATCATGGATAAGCAGTGTGTTGGATGTGTTAATAACTATTTCGATTTTCTTGAAGAATATCACCGAAATAACGATGCCGGTCTATTATACCTGCAAAATCACAGTGTACTGCTTATTGAACTACTGTGCCCAGACTGCAAGACACCGTGCGAATACAAAAAAGACAGGCACCATTGGGTTTGTGGTTCTTGAAAAAGAGTCCTGAAAACAAAAAGAAGAAAGTAGTCTGGCTTTGTCATAAGTAACTACAAAGGATATTTCTATCAGGAACTATACTTGAACCCTATCAAATTCTATTGTTTGTTAATTACTGGCTAAGCAGGCACTGGGATCATTGGACCGTTATAGTGTCTCCATTTTGCCAAGTGCACTAGTGTGGACTGGCAGAGCTTCTGTTCCAAGGTCACTTAACACTGGCTAGACAACCAGGATCTCATGGGCAGACCAGAAATTGTAGAAATTGATGAGACACTCTTTGGTAAGTGGAAATATGAGAGGGGAAGGGTGCTGAGCCAGATATGGGTGTTCGGTAGGATTGAGTGCTTAAGCAAAAAGCTCTTCCTTGTCCCCCTAGTTGAGCCCCTAAGCAGGAGTGTCCGGTGATTCTGAAAACCTCATATCTCTAATAAAGAAGTATATTCTCACGGGTCTGTCGTCGTAACTGACAGA
>NC_051391.1:55149149-55151649 GCF_015228065.2 Penaeus monodon
TTTGAGACGAATCTGAAACTAAATTGCGAGACTGTTTCATAAGTGTCTCAGGCCAGAGTTCTTCCACATATAAAAATATCAAAGATAGATAAATTAATATCAAAGATATATAAAATTAATACTTTCATATTACTCAAAATAACTTATATAAGGTTTAATTACTTGTTATACCAATGCAGTTGGTATACGTTCATCTTAAATAAAACCTGATATACATCAAATAATAATATAAGTGTCCATGTGGCACAATGCCCTTTGATTGCCTACATTGTTCATTTGCGCTCATCAATTTATTGGCGCCCATCAATTTATTTCAGGTTCAAAAATAACTATAAATGTATGTAGATGTGTTTTTCTAATATAATGCGCTAGCGTTACACATTTAAATATAATTTACAAGAAACAAGCATGATTAATGGAAGTGAAATGACATTTGCTGAAGCGTCGGACCGTGGCATCGCCTTCTGCTAACTATTGCGATAGCAGTTCAAATTCATGAAGATACATTTTTGTTTAGAGTACAGCATATATTGCGCATGAGTAACACTACAAAAGGCCTAGGTACAGAAGCGTGGAGGCCCTCGCTTGTAGCGGACTTATTTTCAGGACCTAGGACATTTTGAGACAGAATTGAGACAAATCTTTTCAGTTTAGAATATTTGGAGGCAGTGTTAATTTTAAATCTATCTATCTGTATATATATATATATATATATATATATATATATATATATATATATATATACAGAGAGAGAGAGAGAGAGAGAGAGAGAGAGAGAGAGAGAGAGAGAGAGAGAGAGAGAGAGAGAGAGAGAGAGAGAGATTTGACTTGTCTGATTTATGCCTACCTAGGATATTGAAAACTTTAGAATAGGTCCGCTACAAGCGAGGACCTCCACGCTTCGGGAGAAGGCTTTCCCATTAATTTTCCTATTTATTTCTGTACCTAGGCTTTTTGTACGTATTACTTATGCACAATATATGTTTTACTCTATGCAAAAGCATATCTTCATGAATTTGAAGGTATTTATTTATGACAATAGTTAGCGGAAAGCGACGTCACGAACCGGCGCTTCAGCAAAGGTCATTTCCCTTTCATTAATCATGTTTGTTTCCTGTAAATGTGTATTTATATGTGTAACGCTAGCACATTGGATTAGAAAAACCACATCTGCATACATCTGAAGGTATTTTTAATGTGAAATAAACTGATGAGCGGAATTGATGAACGCAAATGAACGATGTAGGCAACCGAAGGCCATTTTTGCCACATGGTCACTTGTATTATTTGATGTAAGTCAGGTTTTATTTAAAATGAACGTGTCAATGACTGCATTGGTATAATTAATAATCATTTATATGCTATTTTGAGTAATATAAAATTATTAATTTTATCTATCTATTTGTTAATATTTTTGTATGTGGCAGCGCGCCGGCCTGAGACACTTTTGAGACAGTCTCAAATTTTTGTTTCGGAATTGTCTTAAAACTGTCTGAGAACTTTCGTGGATACCGCTCCTGTCATCAGTGATTTTTTTTCTTTTTCTTCTTCTTCTTTTTTGACCGTGTCTTCGTCTTCATACATGGATGCCTTTTCCACTGTTGTGATCAGTGATGGGAACATCCTATGATTTTTATCACTAATCTGGTCCTCTGGGCTAAGATGCCCGTTTACAATTTATTATTGTTGTTGTTCTTGTTCTTGTTGTTGTTGTTATTGTTACTATTATTATTATTATTATTATTATTATTATTATTATTATTACTATTATTATTTTATCTACCTCCCACTTTTTCTAACCTTTTCTGGTGTTCTGACAAAGCTTCGAACACTGCAGGTGGAATTGCTCTTGTAAAATGATATAAAAATGTCTTTGTCCTCAAAGAACTCTCTTTAGCTTCGATAATCACCTCCCTTACAATTGTACCTCCTTTTATGTTCCACCAAGTTTCTTTCTTTCTTTCTTTTCATGTGAAAGGGACACTTTTGATTTCACAACTACGTGAAGTCTAGACGGCTAGGGAATACCTCATTTCCTAGTATACAGAATATATCCAATGAAAAGCATTGCTCATTTACGAGTCCAAGTAATTTTGCGCTCTACAAATCAGGTTCTGCCGTGGGATTTAAACGTTTCAAGTCTTTTTTTTTTTTGTCTTAAACTTGTAGTCTTAATATTTTTATCTATTCTATTTTATTTATTTCTTTATTTGGGGGATATTTTTATAATTTGGTTGTGAGCTTGCAAATGTATGAAGTAGGCATGTTAGCAACGGCCATTTACGTTTTTTCTGTGTGTTTTCTATTTCACTATTCAGAAACATCCTCATTTACGTTACTCGAGTTTGCTTGATATAAGAAATAGCCCTGTTGCTTTTATTCTCCAGATCCTTAAAGCAGAGGAGTATATAACTTAAAACTTCAAAAACGTTGAAGTCAAAAATACAAGAAATAACAAAGTTGTTTTTATTGTTTAGATCCTTTAAGTATATTATACAAA
>NC_051391.1:55161649-55166649 GCF_015228065.2 Penaeus monodon
CTTTAAAAGATGACCACAATAAAGGATGCCCCTTGATATATAACGGTGTTATAATTATAATTATAAAAGCAACAAGCGGTCAAATCCACTTGGAAGTAAATATGTCAAACGCTGTCCAAATTTATTAGTCCTGGGGGGAGTGGGCCGCGCTCACACGACCAAGGAATCGTCTCGAGCTTCATATATGTTATATCTATGTCTGTATGTCAGTCTTAGTGTAACTGAAAGAAAGCTGAGGGTGCGAGGGTAAATTTAATCGAATAATGTAATCATCTGATCTAGTTAGAGTCTAGTTTCCGGAATTTGTTTTATATTTTAACTGGCTACCATGTCTCCCATTCAAACTTACACAAATATATTGTTTTTTAGAAGAAATTGTTTCACATAAAAAAACGCAGGCTTCATGCTAAACATTTTTTTAAAAATATAACAACAGAGAGAGGAAGAGCAGTTTTACTACACACGAATATCCCGAAGGCCTATGCTTCTCCAGAGCAATAAAAGAAAAAGTCACTCGGCATATTCATGTAACAGGACTCTTTACAGCAAACTTGAGTTGCAGTTTTCCAGCGACCCTTTTAGTATTTTGTTTTATCTACCATTATTCCATTCCTGTATTCTCACAAGTATTTATATATAATCTATCATAAAAGAGTATTTGGAAATGAAAGGAAAAGATAAGACTACCAGTATATTTATTTCCTTTTTTTTAGACATTAAACAGTATATCTATTTCCTTATAGACAGTGTAAATGAAATATTTTCACCTTTCCATCTTTACTCGATTTTAATATATTGGTCTAACTTTTTTCTTCATGGCTGCTACCCTTAAATCAGTCGCAGAATGATTAATGGCTTGAATTAAAAAGTACTGAAGCAAATGAGTTAGGGTACGGAGAGCAGAGTTCATGAGTTTTAGGTGTGTGATACTTTTCAGGATCTTTATGATGATGATGATGATGATGCCTTTTTTTTGGCAGGTGGCAATATGTATGTAGTAATGGAATATAACAATTTCTTAGAAGTATTATGTCTATTCTAGTGGATCAGAATGTGATATGGATAGAACTGCACTGCAATGTGGGCACTGGGGTGAAAATCAATAGCTGGGATGATGTGGTTTACGTCAGACCAACGATCTTCTGTGGGCCGTTTCCCAGTTTTTAATGTCCAGTTAGACCCCTCTGTTATATGCATTGCTGGCCCTCTAGCTTAGCAAAAGAATAATAATTTTGCATTTAATACAGGGTTCAAAACACAGGTTATGCTAAGTTCCAGATCAGCTGGCTAAGCTCAGCAATCAGTATGCAGGTACCTATATTGGCTTGAGTGAGTTGTTGGGACGAAGTAACAGCTAAATTATATTTCCGTGGTTTGATTTTGTATGGTTTACAATGACTTAACAGCTTTAAGCAAACTGAACTGTGTGAAAATTACAATTTCATTTAAGGTCGTTACTTGTGCAAAATCGAAAGCTTTATCAAGTGGCAACAAATACCGATTAGTTTCGATAGTATGAATCATGTGAAAATATACCCTATGTGTCAATGTAAATAAAACACACAACAATACTCTGGATCTGTCAGATATGAATTCATAGATGAAACAAAAGACTGAAGAAATGTGTCAACCGAATTGCTTTAATCACCTTCAATTCTGTCACAGTTGCTCGAAGGTTGACAAAGACTTCGCAGAGTTGGAAGTGAGCAAACTTATTGCCTGCATGAGTTTCTGTCAAAACTTATGCCATTGTGTGATAAAAGGCTGTTCCACTCTCGGGGCAGATGTATCTCAAAGCAGTGCCTCTTTAGTCTGTTAGGAGAAACGGGAAGAAGTGGGAACACTCTGGTATGGAAGCAGTCGGAGTGAAGTTCATGTTATTGAGGCATCCTCGCATTAACAGGAAAGGATGATTTTCCAGTTAGTTATAAAGTCTAGCCATAACTCTGCGACCTGGCAGAAAAAAAATGTAAGATTACCTCTTAATTCGATACCATAGTCAGCGCTGATGTTTTCCATTTACATTCAGCATTATTAACTTTCCCACACTGTCTCATTCAACACCAAAACATAGAATGGCATTGAAAAAAACACACTGGCTGTTACTGCGGTTTTCCTGCTGAAGTGTGGGGGAGGGGGGGACCAACACGCACAAGAATTCGAGGAAATCGAGAATGTTATTTAGGGGATGATGTTTTTACACGACTAAAAGTAGGAGTGAGGCAACCAAAACCAAACGAAAGAAAACATTGTATTTGCATGATCACTGCTGTTACCCCAGACTTATCGGCTCAGAATCAAACCCATTGGGGAAATTGGGCACGGAAGAATTTATTATAGACGAGGACAAAAACCGTAGGTAAAGATCCACAAGATTAACATAGATTGATAGATAGATAAACATAGATCGATAAGTATAAAGACAGATACATACACAGATGTAGATGTGGAGTAGCCTGACAGCAGTGCTAAAAATATATATCTATTTTTTTTAGGAGGATTATGATTATATCCAGAATTCATACTAGCACACTTGCACACTTGTACACGTGATGTAAGAGGAATTGTTATCATTGACCGGTGGATTGCATGACTAGCCCACTTCCCTTTATTATTTATTTAAAGGTACATAAAAGGCAGATAACCATGAACATGTTTTCGCTGCGCACATGAACCGAGTGTGTGCGTTTTCTGGCGTGCTTGTGTAGGTACTTGCATACTTTTCTTCGATTCATTTTTGTGAATTAGGAAGGCGCGCGCACACACACACACATAGGTATGTATACGTATGTATGTGTGTGTATCATGTATATATAATGTATATATATGCATATATTTATATATATATATATATATATATATATATATATATATATATGTGTGTGTGTGTGTGTGTGTGTGTGTGTGTGTGTGTGTGTGTGTGTGTGTGTGTGTGAGGTGTGGTGTGTGTGTGTGTGTGTGTGTGTGTGTGTGTGTGTGGTGTGTATGTATATATACGTATATATAGAATATATGCATACGTAATCTAGATATATAGTATATATATATATATATATATAATAATATATATGTACATATATATATATATATATATATATATATATATATATATATATATATGCACACACACCCCACACACACACACACACACACACACACTACATACATACACATACACATGTATATGCACAATATAATATATATATATGCATATTTTATATATGCATATATATATATATATATATATATATATATATAAATATATATATATTGATATATATATATATATATATGTATATATATACATATATATATATAATATATACATATACATACATATATATATATATATATATATATATATATATATATATATATATATAGACAGATAGATAGATATAGATAATTTCATGCTCACAAGCACATATGATGGCAAACATTCATTACCATTTCCTCAATGTATCTTAGAATGTGTCACTTCCTTCGCCGTTTCCATGTAAAAATTATCTGGTCCGCAGAGCCTTTGGTATGACGAACGGACTATGAAATTCATCAAACATGCGCAAATAATTAGTTATCTGTCACACACACACACACACACACACACACACACACACACACACACACACACACACACACATACATACATACACATACACATATAAATGTGTGTTTGTTTGTGTTTTTATATTATTTTATTTTTTTGAAAATGGTTTATCAATAGCAATGGTAGAAAAATAACCTACTCCCCCCCCCCAAAAAAAAAAAAAACGCAATTAAAGGCAAAGAGGCGTGGCTTAGCTCGGAAGTTGCCAACTAGGATTTTCACAAAGTCGGTGTGGATCTACCCTTTTTTTACGTTCCTTTACCCCCGGAAATGTGTCACTTCCTTTATTTCCAGGTAGACATTACGTACAGGAAAGTAGGAGTAATTTTTTGTAAAAAAGTGTCATCAGCGTCTCCTTTCATCCTCGCCCTTCGCATATATGTATATGATGAACCCTATAACATTCACTGTGGGACTTGATGCAAAGGCTATAGTAAAATAAAAGAAAATATCATAAACTTTAGAAAAAAAAAGTAATATTGATAATGCTTATAATAATGATAATGGTAATACACGTATATAACACACACACCACACACACACACACACACACACACACACACACACACACACACACACACACAAACACGCACGCACACACACACATACGGTCACAAACATTCATTACAAACCCCCAACGGATCTAAGAATGAGCTACTTCCTTTGCCGTTTCCAGGTAGAAATTACTTGGTCCGTAGAACCTTTGTTATGACGAACAGACTATGAAAGTCATCAGACATGCGTGAATAAATGTATGTCTCTCTTGTATTCACACACGAGCGCGCATATGTACATGTATGAATGTGTGTTTGTATTGAGAGAGAGAATTGAGAGAATGCGTACGTTAGTATGTGCGTGTATGTGTGTGCGTGCGTGCGGACGGGTGAGGGTGAAAAGAGAGTCAGAAAGATAGATTAGTAGATAGACAGAGATGCAGTGATAAAAAAGTTGGATATCTGAATATTTTACAAGCACAGTAACGCTCCTCTACCCTGGAACTATGTCACTACTTTTGTTATTCCCAGGTAGACACTATGCACAGGAAAGTATAGGTAATTTCTTGTAAAAAGTATCATTATCGTCTCCTTTCATGCTCACATTCGCATATATAATAATCCCTAAAACATTCACCTTGGAACTTGTTACAAAATGTATAGTAAAAAAAATATATATAAATTTTTAGAAAAGGGGAAAAAAAGTAATAGTGATCATGATAGTAATAATGATAATGGTAATAATAATGATAATAATAATGATAATAGTGATTTCAGTAATAATAATAATAATAGTGATTTCAGATATAATAAGTAATAATATAATATATAATTAAGTAATAATAACATATAATAATGATAATGATATGTAATGATGATATAATAACATTAATTATAAT
>NC_051391.1:55169149-55174149 GCF_015228065.2 Penaeus monodon
GCCTGGGACCCCCTGTTGTCCCGGATACTCGCGGAGGAGCTCCATGGATGTTCGGGAGAGTCTCCCATGCGGTGAGGCATCCTGTCCTGCGCCCCCGGGGTCTGCAGAGCCCTCGTCCGTGGACAGCACGGGCCCAGAGCACTTGGGTTCTCGCCGCTCCTCTTTGTAAGATCATCCGGGGTTCTCGCTAACATCTGGGGCCCGAGGTTCCTTGTCCTCGGCGGGGCAGCTCTCGGGTTCCTCGGTGAATGTGCTCCAGGACTCTTCCGGTTGTCCCCGCACTCTCCGGCCGAATCCGGTCCTGCAGCAGTCCTCGGGTTCTGGCTGCAGCTCCCCGGTGTCCTCACCAGCAGCTCCTCCGGGGTCCGAGGCATCCTCCGGGGTCTCCTCGGCAGGCAGCTCCTCCGGGGTGTCCTCGGCAGGCAGCTCCTCCGGGGTGTCCTCGGCAGGCAGCTCCTCCGGGGTGTCCTCGGCAGGCAGCTCCTCCGGGTGCCTCGGCAGGCAGCTCCTCCGGGTGTCCTCGGCAGGCAGCTCCTCCGGCGTGTCCTCGGCAGGCAGCTCCTCCGGCGTGTCCTCGGCAGGCAGCTCCTCCGGCGTGTCCTCGGCAGGCAGCTCCTCCGGCATGTCCTCGGCAGGCAGCTCCTCCGGCAGTCCGTTGCCCACCAGACCCTTGGGCAGGCATCCCACGCGAACTGGTCGTTCGGGTGCATGTCTCGCACCCACCAGTTGCTCCTCCTGCGCGTCCTCGGCAGGTAGATCATCCGGTGGTACGATGCCAACCAATTCCTCGGGCGAGCATCCCACGCCAACTGGTTGTTCGGGAACACGTCCAGCACCCACCAGTTGCTTGTCCTGCGCGTCTCCGGCAGGCAGTTCTTCCTGCGCAGGCGGCTCCTCCGGCACGTCCTGCGCAGGCGGCTCCTCCGGCGCGTCCTGGGCAGGCGACGACTCATCCGGCGCGTCCTGGGCAGGCGACGACTCATCCGGCGCGTCCTGGGCAGGCGACGACTCATCCGGCGCGTCCTGGGCAGGCGACGGACTCTCCGGGCCCGGCGTCCTTGCAGCGACGCACTCACGGCGCTCCTTGGGCAGGCGACCGACCATCCGGTCGCGTCTGGGCAGGCGACGGCTCCTCCGGTTGCGACTCCGGCGGTAACCCTCCGCACACGTGCTCCCTCTCACTTGGGAGGCTTCACCACGCCATGGTCGTTCGGGTGCACATCCCCGCACCCACGTTTTCCAGCGGACATCGCGCGACGGCCGGGGCTGAACGTCCTCCGACTTACGTGCAGTCGTCTGGCGGGTTTCACTGTCGGACTGAGGCTTCCTCGACGAGCCTGCTTCCTTCGCGTGGAGGCCAGCGGCCCGGGACAGTTCTCCTAGCTTCTGTCGTCTTGCCGACAGCATTCCCCTTCGACGGGTCCTGGCAGCGGAACGCGTCAGGTGCGACTCTTCCGTAGGTACAGGTCGCCCCTGGCCAGCGTTCTACTCCCGGCTTGAGTTTACGGACGGACGTGCTCCCTCGCGTAAGAGGCCAGAGCAAGTGCAAAGCTGACCTCACGTATCCCTCATAGCGCTGCTCGCTTCCGACGCCTGATCCTGATAAGTCGCGGTAGGTTCCCAGCGACGGCTTCTCCGACAGCTGTCTCTGATCTCCCGTTCCGGTAGTACAGGGCCAGCTGCTCGCGTCTGACCTCGCGCTCCGTGACTATGGATAAAAGGCCCATGACTTCAAAAGCCTTAACAATACACCTCCTCACGATCCTTGTGTGTACGTTTTCAGACTTCTGATCCTGCAAGGTCCCATGTCAGGTCCACTATCTGACCGACGTATACATCGCGGAAGGTCCAGTTGTAGGTTCGGAAACGAATCCCCCATCGGTGAGCACACACGCTACTCCCCCGCGAGCCCAGTGAACACCCATGAAAGGACAGCAGGCCAAGATGAACTGACAGTAAAAAACACATACACACACACATTGTTATATATATCATCTATCTATTATCTATCTATTATATATCTATTATCTATATATCTATACTAGTCAGCTATCGATTAATCATCCTGCAGCATGTATATAATCTCATAGCCGAGTAATTCTAGGTACACACACAACAACACACATCTAACAATATACACAAACACAAACACACACCACATACACACCACATGCACACACACACACACACATACAACAATAACACACAAAATACACACAACTACACACACAACAATCAATACATATATATATATATATATATATATATATATATATATATATATATATATATATATATATATATATATATACTTATAGACAGATAGATAGATAGATTCCTGGCCCCAGACCAAGCAAATCAAACACCTCCAACCGAGTCAGAGTCTGTACACCATTCGGATCAGTTAATATATTTATAATAGTGATGATCAAAGGCTATAGAAAGATATATGAGAGTACTCAGTGTGTACACAACATATCATATATTATATATTTATATAGTATGTATATATATATATATATATATATATATATATATATATATATATATATATATATATATATATATATATGAATATATTCACACACACAGACCACTGACACAACAACACAGCATAAATTAACAGCACACACAACACTACACGCACAACACAATACACAACACGACGTCCACACAACCACAACACATACCACACACACCACGGAACAACACACGGCAGACACACACATAACACAGACACACAATCACAACCAACACACAATATATATATAATATATATATATATATATATAATGTATATTTTATATATATATATATATATATATATATATATATTATAATGTATATATATATATTATATATAATATATAATATATATATATATTATACTATATATATTATATATATATATATATATATTATACACATGCGCTGTCTTTGGAACAAAACAGCATTTGGTTTAGTGAATTTTTATTTGTTAAAAGGAACATAAAGTGAGAGGAAATCGCATTAGGCGCCGGTGTCGGTTCCTGTTTATGGTCCCGTGTAACTATGTCCGTCACTTCCCGGGATGGTTTGGGAGGGTGTAGTGAGCACGGGCAATTTATAAAGTAATAATATTTATATATATATATTATATATATATATATATATATATATATAATATATATATATATATATATATATATAACACGTTGTTTGTACGTATATATTCGTATATATACATATATATACTTTTGATGATGCGTGTGTATATGTTTAAATGAGTGAAGGAGGGAAGGAGGGAAGATAGATAGATAAATAGATAGGTAGAGAGAGAGAGAGAGAGAGAGAGAGAGAGAGAGAGAGAGAGAGAGAGAGAGAGAGAGAAAGGGAGAGAGAGAGAGAGAGGAGAGAGAGAGAGAGAGAGAGGGGGGGGGGGAGAAGCAACCCCTGGACAACCTCAAACGACATTTCCCATTCCGGAGGTAAAATTGCACAATGGACATCCTTTCCTTGCCTTCTCATTATTCAGAGGTAGTTTTCAGGGGGGGGGGGAGGGAAAGAAGTAAGGGAGGGGAGGGAGAGGGAGGCGAAGGAGATGGGAAGGGAAGGGGAAGAAGGTAAGGGAGGGAGAGGAGAAAGAGGAAGGGGAAGGAGGTATTTAGGGAAGGGGAAGGACGAAGGTAAGGAAAGGGAGGGAGAGGGGAAAGAGAGAGAGAGGGGGGTGGGGAGAGGGGAGGAGATGTAGCCATGGCCTCCACTTGACCCTCTCTTTGTACCCTGACCAACCTCACAATTTGCATTCTTGATAACTTCTTCTGACGATGTTGTGGCGTGACGTTTACCGCGAGGAACTGCGTGGGGTCGACAGCACTTCCTATTTTCTGTGATTTTATTGCTGTTTTTTTTTCTGCGTTGCGTCGCTATGATTCTCGTGTTAATGGTCTTTTCGCTAAATTTTTACTAAAAGGCGGGAAGGAACAAGAACGATAGAGTTATGCAAATGCAGAGATGGAAAAAAAAGAGGAGAAGCTATGTTGCAGACGTGTGTGATCGTAAATATATACATTTAGATAATATATGCGCATATTCATAATCATTAGATTTATTTATGACTGTGTATGTTTGCATAACGACCTTTCTTAGATTTTAGAGGAGAAAAATAAAGTAAGAAAGGATAAGAAAAAAAAATAGAAACTGTTTTTTGGAATAACTAATAGATATTAACTTGAATTCTTTTGCAGGAAGCTTCTCCAATCTCTTGTCCTTTATATTTTAGCAACAGGACAGGACTGGTGTTCGAAAAACGCCAAAAATTATGATTTTCCCAAATTTTACGATTTTCCCTTCCAAATTATCCTCAAAAAACAAAACGGATATGAACTTGAAACCCTTTATTTTTGGAAGGTGACCGCGAAAATGCCGTCGCTTCACGATTTTTGTGGAATTTCGGTGGTGTGTGTGTGTGTGTGTGTGTGTGTGTGTGTGTGTGTGTGTGTGTGTGTGTGTGTGTGTGTGTGTGTGTGTTTTGTAGGATTTTTATTTGTGGCATCCGCCGGTCACGAGCGGCTAAGAATCTGCACCTTGAAGAATCATGGCACATGTGTTGGTGCAGAACCGATCTTTCTGATAATCACTCTACAACAATCAAGACTGAGGATTATGGCCGGTAACTGTCGCTTCTTACGCTGAGTTGTTGCTTTACCACAGACTGGAGTCTCTTTCCAGGGCGCCGGTCTGGTCAAAGGTGACACGGAAGACAAGCTGTTTCTCATTTCGCGGATCCTCCCACTTCACATCGCCAATGTAGTTCGTGACTCGGGAACGAGAGGGAACCGCAATTCCAAGAATCTGTCTCATAAGAACAATGGCAAAAACCTGGGCTGTTTTGGGCTGTGCTCTGTCAGTAAACGATCAGTGTGCTGCGGGTGAGAGATGGCTCTAGATGAAAGTTTTACGTCCTCCTGATAAATCCCCTGAAACAATAATGAGTAAATACCCTATAAACGCATGCCTAT
>NC_051391.1:55194149-55206649 GCF_015228065.2 Penaeus monodon
TGCACGCACGCACGCACTGTATGGGTATACAGCCCCGAGCCCCTAACAGGTCCACAGGAATGATAATGGGCTTTGATAAGGTTTATGTACAGCAATTTCGTCAGCCGACCTTGAGGCTCTCAGGTTCGTACCCTGGTTGCAGGACCTTGACAGGCTGAGGTACAAAACACTACTTGTTCAACTCGTTCGGTCGGAGACAGACTGCAGCCTGCAAGTGCGCTTTCCGCGTCCTGTTGCAATGATTAGTAATAATTACTGTTCTTTGGGTGTTACTTGGGTCCGGTCGTTACGTTGTTTTTTTCCGACAGTGACAGCTTGGATATTGCAGACACGCCACGGGGACGGTTGCCTGAGGAGGGCGATATCTGATACCACAGCGAGGGATTGGATTCCCTGATTGCGCTTACGTAATCACACCCATAGAAACGTACGAACACACGCGAAGGAGCACACACACACACACACACACACACACACACACACACACACACACAAACACACACACACACACACACACACACACACACACATACACATACACATACACATACACATGCACATACACACACACACACGTACATACATGCAAACGCACGTACTAACACAGCCAGCATGTTCAGTTTGTGGTTTTGCTGTTCATGGTTACTGTAATTATTTCGCAATGAAGAGGATTTTTTTTTCTCTCCTTATGCATCTCGCCGGAGCTCACAACCTACCTCACTTCAGCATGATTTGAGACTTACAACTGGTTTCCGGTTACAGACCAGTTTACTAAAAATATCTTCAATTTTTCTTCCTTTCTTTCTTCTCTCCCGCACGCAAAACATGCACATCTGTCATGGCAGAGAGACACGGCATTTTGATCGATTATATCTCGGACCACGTTTAAGTATAATGATTTTTAAACCCCTAGCGTGCCCCGTTGGAGGCCCTGCGTGGAGGAAAACACAGGCAGTTCCCCAAGTTCACCGACCAGGGTTGCCAGTGTTTCGTCCCCTATAACCGAAACACAGTCCCTTGAATGACCAGGATATAAAAAGACCCACAATTGCCAATCATTTTCGGCGTGAATGAAACCATGCGTGACCTGGGTGTGTGGAGCTTCACCGGGTTAGAACGTTCAGCCGAAAAGTCATGAATTTCTCGAAGAAATAACAAACACGATAAAAGTTACTGTGAGAGCAAATTCTGTCCGTCAGTCTGAAGAAAAGAAACTGTTTCGGATACAAGAGTCGAACTAGAAGAAGAGGAAACTCAGACACGCAACCTAACGCCATAGGCTATCCTCCTCCACAGACAGGTCGAATCGCAGATAAGTGAGATAGCTCTGTATCTCAAACCGGAGATTCGGCAGGAATATTAGAATTTTAGGGAGTGGAGGATATGGCGGGCGAAGTATATACCAGGATTTTAAAAAATCTTAAGGAAGGAGGGAGGAGGTATATGGCGGGCTTAGCCTAGGATGCATATCAGTCATATCCCAAACTTCGTAAAGTCGCACTAAGGGTAATCTCGTAACCTGTAATCATAGTGTACACATCTTAATGATGTTTCTCCCTTAAATTGAAAAGCAAAAGATGAAACTGATTGGATTCTTTATAGATATGTTTGTCTTATCTGGCATTATTGATATGTTAATTAATAGTCATTACACTCAATAGTAATAGACTATAAAGAACAAAAATATAAATTAATCAGTAGCCGTAAGCACTGGAATATAGAGTAGAAAAAAAAAATATTAATCAAGATAAGCTTAGATAAAAAGGGATCCACGAGACCGTTAAAGTTGAATGAAATGAAATGTTAAATATATATACATACATACACACACACACACACACACACACACACACACACACACACACACATATGTTCTTCTTCTTTTAACGGTAGGTTCATGTCTGAGCCGCCGTGGTCACAGCATGATACTTAATTGTAGTTTTCATGTTGTGATGCTCTTGGAGTGAGTACGTGGTAGGGTCCCCAGTTCCTTTCCACGGAGAGTGCCGGTGGTACCTTTTTGGTAATCATTCTCTCTATTTATCCGGGCTTGGGACCAGCACTTGACTTGGGCTGGCTTGCCCACCCAGTGGCTAGGTAGGCAATCGAGGTGAAGTTCCTTGCCCAAGGGAAACAACGCGCCGGCCGGTGACTCGAACCCTCGAACTCAGATTGCCGTCGTGACAGTCTTGATGCAGGAAAGCTATAAATCACTAAAACAGCATTAACAAGTTCACAGGAAGCCATTTTAGCGAAAGTTAAAAGCCACAAACCTAACAAGGAGATCCGTACTATAGCACTATAGCAGAAATGGTTGCATGAGAACCCCCCCTCCTTTTTTTTAAAGAATGTCTTGCACAAACCATCAAGCCATATCCTCATCAATGTAGTCCATATCTTCACATGGGGGAATAGCATTTTCGAATAATGTTCTCGAGACACAATCCAGCTCCTCCCAACCAGTAACAACACAGCGTACAAGCTAAATAATGCATATGACCAACTATATAGTACAAGGAGTAAAAAAATTCTTGTTACATCACAGGGATCTGCTTCAACTTGTCCAGAATGCTTGGAGAGTGACATCATCTACGCAAAATAACTGGGTGTGTTGGCGTCTTGAAGAAAAAGAAGAGGGAAGGAGAAAAGAGGATAGATGAGAAGAGAAAAGGAAAAGAGAAGAAGAAGAAAAAGAAGAGGGAAGGAGAAAAGAGGAGAGATGAGAAGAGAAAAGGAAAAGAGAAGAGAAGAAAAAGAAGAGGGAAGGAGAAAAGAGGAGAGATGAGAAGAGAAAAGGAAAAGAGAAGAAGAAGAAAAAGAAGAGGGAAGGAGAGAAGAGAATAGATGAGAAGATAAAAGGAAAAAGAGAAGAGAGGAGAGAAGAAATGAAAATTAAAGAGAAGAGGTGAGGCGGGAAGAGAGAAAAAAGAAGAAAAGGCAAGAAAAAAAAGGAAAAGGAAAAGGAAAGAAAGAAAAGAAAAGAAAAAGAAAAAAAAATATATATATAAAAGAAAAAATATAAAGCCGAAAAAAACATAATAAAAACGATAATAACATAAAATAATAATAATAATAATGATAAAAGCAAATCAGAAATAGAAAAATGAGAGGAGGAGGCGCAGCGAAGTCGAGCCAGTGACCCGGCGAGGCGAGGGAACCCCACGCGCTGGACGGCGGCTGGCAACATCCCGCGTTTCGACTTCCGTTGGCCTCGGGTGCAATGGGGAGAGGGGGGGGGGGGTTGCAAGGACCCGTGTGTAATCTCAGTGAGAAGACATTTACTGTGAGAAAACTAAGTCTGTTTTTTTTTCTTCTGTTTCTGTTTCTCTCTCTCTCTCTCTCTAAAGAATATAAGGAAATAATGCAAGATAGCGTGCTAGCGATGCTATTGCATATGTCTATCTGTCAATTTTGATCATAAATTTGTGTGCATGTGTGTGTTTGTGTGTGTGTGTGTGTGTGTGTGTGTGTGTGTGTTGTGTGTGTGTGTGTGTGTGTGTGTGTGTGTGTGTGTGTGTGTGTGTGTGCACGCGCGCGCGCGTGCGTGTGAGCGTATGTCCTTGTGTGCGTGCGTGGGTGTATGCAAAATGCACGAAAAGAAAGGGAAACAAAATCAGATTAGAGATCAATAGAAAAAAATAAAGAGATCGCCAACGCCTGTTTCGCTGTATTAAGCCGAAGCCGAGGTTTATGATATGCCAGAGCAAACGGACAAGGAAATGCTTAGTCGTTGCCAGTGGAATGCGGACCGACAGGGATGTGCTCTGCTGTACGCTGTGATGTGTGTGTTTTCCAACTTTCAAAAAATATGGAATGAAAAAAAGGAAAAGTTCACAAAAAAAAAAAAAAAAAAAAAAAAAATTATATATATATATATATATATATATATATATATATATATATATATATATATATATATATATATATATACAGAAAGAGAAAGAGAGAGATGTGTGTATATGTGTGCGTCTGTCCATGTGTGTGTGTGTATTTATGTATGTATGTATACACATACATATATTATATATATGTATATATGTAGATATATGTATGTGTGCGTTTGTCTATGTGTGTGCGTCTGTGTGTTTATGTATGTGTATATATGTGTATATCGGTCGTGTACATATTATATGTATATATTACATATGTATATGTATGTATATATACATATATATATATATATATAATATATATATATATATATATATATATATAGGTGTGTGTGTATACATATACATGTATATGTATATTCATGTATATATATATGTATATATATGCGCGTACACATATATTACATGAATTATACATGTTTTTGTCTATGTACACAAATTTTACATATACATATATACATGTATACATATGTATATGTACATGTATGTATATATGTATATATCTACATATATCTATATATATATGTATGCTTATGTGTATATGTGTATATATATGTATAATATATTATATATATATATATATATATATATATATATTTATATATATGTGTGTATATACAAAAATGTATAAACATGCACACGCGCACACGCACGCACCGCCCCCCCCCCCACATATATATATATATATATGTGTAAAGTTTGTGCACATAAACATAAACATGTATATTCCATGTACTACATACAGCAAGAGCATTGCCCGGACCCCGGATCCCTCTCGTCAACGATGATAACCCGTTCACTGTATTCTCTTAGTCCGCCTACTTGCTAAGGGCCAGGCACCTATTTGGCCTTTCCTTCACATACCAAGTTCTCGTCAGCGACCCATGGGAGCTCGTTTGGCCATCTGCAGCGCCCGCCTCAAGCAACTCTCCTCGCGTCGCCTTTGGGCTGAGTTCGTTCCACGGTGGTGAACCCTATAATTTTTTTTTTTTCTGAGGCTCTGTGATCCATCCCTTCGCTTCCTGTTATGACACGATCTCGCTCTTTTTCTCCAGAAAAGAAGAGGAATAAGAATAAGAAAAAGAAGAAGAGAGAGACTTGATGTGTCTATGGGCTGTTATGATCCTGTGTTGCTAGGGAAAAAATGATTGGGCCTGTCACTAGCTCATCAAGCTTGGTTCCCTCGTTAAAGAGTTCCAGTATTTTTGCACTGAAAGTATTAATTGTATCGTTTGTTATAATTATCTTTTATTTATTTATATATTCATTTTAATTTCCGATACGTTTTCATTGCAAAGTCTTTGGTTTATTTCATTATAACATCAAACATTAGTGGTCATTCTAAGTGACCAATGAACAAGAATGCAACAACATATTTTATCCAAACGACTTTAAAAACGTCAGAACCATATGTAACAACCTTTACACCCCCTAATATAATACTGATCTCGATATATACTTATATATATTTTTCTTTCTTTTCTCTGCGCTTCTTTGTTCAATACGAAAGACACGTAAACCATGGTTTTGAATCCCTGATATAAACAAACTTCTGATACAAGTTTCATCTGCCTGTCATCCTCTACTTTGTCTTCTGTCTAACCCAATCCAGCTCTAACCTTGGTGACTTTTAAAGCTGACTGCTGCAAGGGCACAGGTAGTCAAGCGGTAGACGCCATGTGTATTTTTTAAACTGAATTTTCAAAATATTATTTACTTTATTATTTTTTCGATTTGTTCTATATCATTATGGATGATCATACTCTTCACTCACATCCACATTTTTAGTGTGGGTGTATGCAACATCCCCAATTCACGGTTCTTAATACCCATCATACGAATTCCTGATAAAAAAAATGTCTAAGATCATGCTAAAAACGTCAGCTTTTGGCCCACTTGCCATCTCTGGCCAATGGATCAGCTGTTTTACGTTTTCCTTTCCTTGGTACAAACATTAATTAATTTTGGCTTTACAGACCCTTCTCATGTCATAACTAAAACGATGTTTTTCGTCTCCCTCATCGCCACCCTCTTCTATTAATCTTTATTTATTTATTTACTTATTTATTTATTTTTTAAAAACTGGAATGAACGCCATGGACATTAAAAAAGTGTAAACAATAATCATTTGCTCTGTATGAAAAAAACAACAACAACAACTAGAGATTGCAATAACAATGAACTGAAAATTTACAAACACCCTTTGATCGACATTTCCAACAGATAACATTCACCCTTTCTCTCTCTCCTTTCCATCTCTAATACCTCTTCGACCTGCTTTTGTCTATCCACCTTAAGCCCCACGCTTTTCCTAACTCACCGAAATCAACCCTATAAATACCCTCATGCACATAACGCCAACAAGAATAATTCCTGTCCCTTTGGTCCTTCGGGAAAGAGATATAATCGAAATCTTTGGCTCACAGCAGGATCGGCCGGGATCCCTTGCTGAGGCTTTTCAAGTCAAAGGAAATGGGTTTTTTTGTCTCTTGGGGGACTAAGCCAGAAATTGTGTATGCGTTTAAGACTAAGTGTATCTTTTCGAGGGTATAGCCAGGGTGTTTAGTGAATATATATATATATATATATATATATATATATATATATATATATATATATATATATATATATATATATATTACTGGTGATTAGGCCAGAAAACAAAGTTATATTACAGTAGTAGTATAAAAGTAGTAGTAGTAGTAATGATAGTAGTAATAGTAGTATCATTAATTATAGTATTAGTATTAGTTGTAGTAATAGTAGTAACAGTAGTAAGATCTGCAGCAGGAGCAGTAGTAGAAGCAATAAAAGTGATAACTAAAGCAACAGTAAAGAAAAAAAGAAAAAAAAAATCAAGCAGAGAGATGCCATCGACACTTCATCAAAGCAATGTTTGAACAAAAAATTACCTTTGATCAGACACTGCTTATTCCACCACTGAAAAATAATCTCATGTATCTGTGCATTAAAATGAAGTGTAATGTGAACCCTGGGAGTTACACTTCAATTCAACGATATTTCTACGATAAGGAGGATTTAGAAAAGCTTGTGTTCGAAGAGTGGGGACCTTGGGGTAACGTAATACATATTATCACGTAGGGATATAAATTTATTCATAGATATCACTGATATATACAGTATATATTATATGTGATATATATATATATATATACATACATATAAATATATATATATATATATATATATACATATACATATATATATATACATATACATGTATATATAATATATATTCATATATATACATATATATATATATATATATATATATATATAATATATATATATATATATATATATATATAATACACACACACATACATACATAAATACACACACATATATAAGGTGTGTGTGTATATATAATGAACCTAAATAACATAAATCATGTCAAATTAGAAAGTAAATATATAGGCCAACCGCCATTTTTATCAAAAGCAATGAACACAGTACTAACTTTCCCAATAAACATTACATATACAAAAAGAAAGAGAGAGAGAGAAAAAAAACTCTATTCCAACCACATAATCTTAAATACCTGATGATCTTTAAACCCTCCATTATATAACGACAAAGCGAAACACGAACAAGAGAAAGGGATAATTTTACCCGAGTGTCTCCTCAGCCTCGGCATCTTGTTGCTAACTGAAGGAACATGTACCGTAGGGGTCATGTGGTAAACAGTGGAAGCATTTCAAGTGTGTTAACTTACCCTTCGCTTCTTCTAGTGTCTACTATAATGCCATAATGTGTGTGTGTGTGTGTGTGTGTGTGTGTGTGTGTGTGTGTGTGTGTGTGTGTGTGTGTGTGTGTGTGTGTGTTACTTTCTTTGTTTTTGTGTGAGTTACTTTGTCTGTGTGTGTGTGTGTGTGTGTGTGTGTGTGTGTGTGTGTGTGTGTGTGTGTGTGTGTGTGTGTGTGTTGTGTGTGTGTGCGCGTGTGTGTGCCTGAGGATGTTAAATGCTTCTATTAAACTACGTTTACATACATGCATAGATACATGCGCATATAAACAAGTCGACACATGTAGATATCTCTTTCGTAATCACAATATTTTTCTTACAAAATCTATTTATATATCTCTTTGAAAACGATACAAATAGTTCACATAAAGGAGTTTGGAACAATGATATTCCCCTTTTTCACTCACATCTAACCTCGTTTCAAAATGACACTGATGCAGTCGTCGTTTCCAATTATTGGATAATCCTTCACAAATCTCATTCAAACGCATCTCCATCGGACTCAGATCATGGTTAAAAACTGACCAATAAAGATATACTTAAAACATAGGCTTTAAGGTGAATATTATCCTTGTACACTTCATCTACACGTTGTTTTAACATGTTATTAGAAATTTCATTTTGACAGAAAACGTAGAAAAGGTATACTATTATAAGGAATAAAGTCATATTTGCAAGATATTTAATCAATGCTTTTTACTACATCGTTATCAGAGTTCACGAAGGTCTGTTGACCTCGCAATAAGAAATAAAGATATGGGCAAATTACCAAAATAAATTCGTATATATTCCACGAATTTCTCCTTTGAACTGATACACACAAAAATAAGGTCTTGATCTTTTGCATTTTCTCTTTGATAGAAAGAATAATTCAAAATGCGCTGGTTATTCACAAAACGACTTTCATCATTTCCTTCTTTTGTGTGAAGTCAATCGACTTTCCCTCTCTTTCATCAGAAAAAGTGTCCTATTAAAGTCTACGTTTTATCGCCCTGTCTGAAGTGTGTCAATGAAAGAACTCTTTTTAATTCTGTTAAGTGCAAATACTTGACGAACTGTAAACAGGCGCTTTTGTTCTCTGAGTTTGCAATAGCAGAGGTGAAAAACAAGCCAATACTTTGATGTTATTCTTATAGACCTGTTTTTTTTTACGTAAAGTTCAACTAAGTGATAATCTGTGACTTCAAGAAAGAATTTTTTTTGTTTTATTTCCTATACTACATCACACAAGCCGATATTAAGTCAAAATCAGGAAAAGTTAGTGTTTTCCCCTCGCATCCTAAAGAGAAAGTTTAAAATCGCCTGAAAAGACATGGCTGATGCACTAAAAGCACCTTTTTTCGAGTTAATTTTTGGAAAGGCTGAGGATACACAAAGGCCTTGCGTATCTTCCCTCCAGGCTATATAGTCCAAGGCTATATAGATTTTATTCTTATAAGACCTATAACGAGTTTTCTTGCCTTGATTAGACATTTTCATTCAACCGAATATTCGTGTTCAAAATTTTGAAATATTTCATCCAGCTTCTTAATATCTTAATGGAAAGGTATATGCCTCATCTCCGAAAAGACGGATTAAGAGCAGATACAATAGGTAAAAAGGTTTTGTTCATCTTCGACGAAAAAGATAAATAGGAATCTTAATTCTAAACCACATTATACACATCCATTTTTTTTCATATTTGACATTTATGAAAAAGAATTTGCAACGCTCAACGGCGCTCCTCTTGACAGAAATAATGCATAAAATAGGAAATCTTAAATATTCTTTCATATACTCACCTTATACAACATTCCATTTTTTTTCTCATATTTTGCAACAAATTTTATGAAAAAAGAAAATTTGCAACGCTCAACGGCGCTCCTCTTTATGGGTTAAGAGATTAAAGACGCCATGCTCAAAGGGGGAATATTAGTAAGAATATTGTTTTTTGTCAGCTATGGAGATGTTAAGTGCTATATAAGGCTGGAGAAGGTCACGCTTGCAACAGTTCGATGTAAACTAATTAGAAGAAGTAGACTAAATGGGATACAGCTTCTAATATATATATATATGTATATATATATATATATATATATAATATATATATATATATATATTCATATATATATATATATATATATATATATATATATATATATATATTTATATGTGTTGTGTGTGTGTGTGTGTGTGTGTGGGTGGGTGTGTGTGTGTGTGTGTGTGTGTGTACATGCATGCAGGCATGTAAGTGCGTACGTGTGTATGTATGTAATGAATAAATGTATGTATTTATGTATGTATTTATGTATGTATGTATATGTCTGTCTGTCTGTCTGTCTGTCTGTCTGACTGTCTGTCTGTCTGTCTGTATGTATGTACGAACGTACGTATGTGTATACATACATACATGTACCAGGGCATATGATTTAAGTCTCCATACAATATCTGTCTGAAAGTGAGGCCAACCACGCATTTCAAAGATAAGGAAGACGCGACCGTAAATAAACTAGAAATTTATCAAGAACAGTATCCAGGCTATTACTTAAACAACAAAATATAACGACTGTACCTGGACATTTTCATTATTTATTTTTACATGATTTACTTTTTTCACCTCACCCCTCCCCCACCAAAAAAAGGGAAAAAAAAGCGTATTCATGCATTAATCTTAAAGGGACTAAGGAATCTATTTAGGAGAAACGTATTTGTGGCGTCAAAATAAGACATGCAATTTCGTAAAAAAAAGTCCATGAAGCCACCCAGATAATATGATTCTTCCAAGCGACGCTTTAGTTTAGAAAGATGAAATATTTATTTATGCGACAGACTATATTTCCATATTAAAAAGACAGAAAGAATGGGGGGCTTTGCTAGAGACTCTAGCATGCATTAGACTGCAAGCGTGTTTGGTTGTACAATGCAAGGCGAAAGCTCTATAGGTAAAATATAAAATAATACAAAAAGAAGGGTTCTGGAGATCTTTGCCAAACTGAAAATTTGCATGGGTGTGGGTGGTCACGCCTTCTAACCGCTGTGGGTGACCAATTAGGGCGGCGTGCTGACCTGGGTAAAGCCCTCTTTGCTCGTGACCTCCAGCTTTCTTCTTGACCTCCACAGCACTCGAGTCATGGTCCCGTTTGGACTCTGCCTCCTCCTGGGGGCCACCACTCCGGACCCCCTGCCGGGTCAGCCTCTGCTCAGCACGACACTCATCTTTAGTCTTCGCCCAAGCTACCATCTTTAATAAAGACTGCAACTAGACCGTGTATTTCCCTGGACCCCCGACGTGGGGGAACCTAACCAGAGGCCCCTTACATTTGGTGTCAGTAGTGGGACTCCAAAACAATTACATCTGGTAACAGCGTTGGGATGTACACAAAACGACACTCACATCTACTGTCATCAGCGCGACACCACAACACTGACAATAGGAAAGTAGATTCAGTGACTTGTATAGTAAAAGTTAGAGGAAGAACAACTTGCTTACATATTATATAACTGGCACGGTTAGGTTAAATCGTCAAAATCCTATGTAATTCTGAATAATTTCATATAACAGGATTTGACAGTGATACGCTACGACTAAATCGTTATCACAATTGCATGTAATACTAACGAAAAAACGATAATAGAGTGACAATTCACAGTTTCATACTATAACTTTTAAATACTTTTGAGGACAGAATAAAGCCTAGTAGGACCCCACAAACACGAATGGACCAGTTCACAAATCACCCATTTTTGTTTATTTTTGTATTTATTTTATTATTTATTTATTTACTCATTTATTTTTTTTTTCTTGACCAGCCCAGATATTTTCTGCTTTCATAGTTGGACCTTATTAAGAGAATAGTCCTAGAAATAACATATTTTGGGATGCCATTGATTCATTCCCATTATGTCAGACTCTTTCGAGAGAATTTAACACGTCTGAAAACTCATTCGCCAAAATTCAACATGAAGAACTGACTTGTGTACCGGGAGGGAATCTAGTCAACGCTACCATATGTAGGCAAGATAGGACAAAAGGACCAATCAAAGGCGACTATCACTTATAGATATAGATAATAATAGAGTTCATAACAAGAACAGTAATGATAACACCTACTATAGCTTCATAATAATAATAATAATAATAATAATAATAATAATATAATAATTATTATGATTAAAGTAATGGTTAAAATAATAAGTAAAAAAATGACGGAAAGATAATGCAATAAGTATAGCTCCCATAGCAGCAATAATACCATTAACATAAACAACTTGTAGATTATCATAACTATTATTGATTGTATATGATCTCCATACTCTTATTGATTTCATTTTTTAGTTATTCAGCTCTTAATAACACGTTTCCTCGATAATCATAATAATGTATAATGATATAGTATAATTCCGTTGATGTTTTTCTCTCATCAACCCTAGTTCTGTCAGCCAAGACGTAACCCGAGATCATATACGTGGCGTAATTCCACACAGACTAGCTCATAAGTGTAGCAGTATGACAGTAAATGCTAAAGCCCACCATGTTACATTCAAGGTTGTCAGTGGTCTCCATGGCGAAGTGTGAAAAGGAACCTCAAGTAGATGATGAAAGCACGATTTTGAGAGGAAGCGTCTACAGCGATTTTCTATAAGGATAGCCTGTCCCAGAATCAAACTAAAGGATTAGTGAGCTTGCTTCGTCCATGAGTAAACGTTGGAGTCTTAAGCTTCATGCACATTATGATGTAAAGTCGAGTAACCTACGTTCTTTGGACTCACATGCAAACGTGAGCTGAAGACACGGTTGTTTTAGACTTAAAGACTTTAGCTAAACGAAAAGCAACAGCATTTTTTCAATAGAGTATTGGTCGGCC
>NC_051391.1:55211649-55214149 GCF_015228065.2 Penaeus monodon
TGTGTGTGTGTGTGTGTGTGTGTGTGTGTGTGTGTGCTGTGTGTGTGTGTGTGTGTGTGTGTGTGCGTGTGTGTGTGTGTTTAAGTTTGTATGTGTGTGTGCACCGTCAGTGAAGGAGACGAATGAAATTAGTTGACGTGCTCCCGTGACTAACACAAGGTTTGGGGTCTCTTCACTGAAAAACAGATTACGAGTTCAAACGCAAACGAGCATTAGTAGAGAAACATACCAACCCGCCAGTTTGTCAGTAGACTGATAGAATTAAGAAAAGGATCTCAGACCAATCGCGCAAAGGACGAGGATTGAAGAGGTGGCGTGCTTGGACCGGGTGCGTGTTACATTGGGTTTACGAGAGATTTGAGACACTTCGTAGGATGGTGATAAACAGGAATTTAAGACATGTAAAAACGTACAGTCTGTTGGCACGCGACTAGTCTTTATATTACGATATGCGCAATACGCTAAGGTGAAATATAGTTTTCTTGATTAATAAGTAAACAAGATTGATATATCTGATAGGAATAGTTTTTTTTTACCTATAATTAACACTGAGGAGCGGTGCGTCAAGAAACACGGTCAAGCATATTAACATTAGCAAAAAGTCTTCAAACTAGAGTAATAAGGGCTTAAGATGGCATCAGAGGACGTCGTAAAGCAAAAAGCTAATGAAAGTGACTAAACTGATCTCAGTTTGACGTCATGACATATATAGGGAAAAAATAATACACAAGAAAAATCAAAGTTAAGCATAAACTTCAGTGATGTGGCTGAGCATTCTGCATATAACCTAATGCATATAAAAATCTAGAATAGACACCGAAAACAAAACAATTAGGCAATACCATATCGATGAAAATAAACAAAACTGCGGTGCAAAATAGTAAGAGTGTGGATGAAGTTCTGAACACGGGTTGGTGGTGTACAGGTAACGAGTCACTTTCTGCGTCATCAGAATCAACGACACTACAAAGGGACACGACCTTCGAGATGGCACCACGTTCACAAATGAGAAAAGGTGAGTGCCAGTGATGATTGGCGAAAACCGAGCTTAATCCAGATTCAGCTTTGGTGGAAGGACTCGAGGAGTTATCCTTACAGCGGATAGCATAATTTCTCAGGATAAGGCAGATTGCTTGCAGAGATAGCAGTTTAAAGGCAGCGATCTCACCAAAGAGATAAGTTTTTGTCCACTACGATGACCTAGCGGTATGGCTTTTTTGAAACCTGATTAGTCAGAAAAGTTAATCTTTACATCTCTGTGAGATATATGGCTTTTGTAAATGTTCTGTTTGGGATCGAAATGTCTGACAACAGTCAATATCAACGAAGTGAGATTGTGAATACTGATTAACTTTTTCTAGGAAATGACTTCCACTGGAACTCGCAAATAAGGGATGATACATAATAAAAACTATCTTGAGATTAAGCATAAAATGCATGAAACTTTGGCATGGTAACTAGCTTTCTGAAGACAAATGACTAAATACTAGGGATACTGTATCACATAATCTAAAGTCGCCTGGATGGAAAAAATGACACTGAAAGGTATATGATTATGCAAAGTAAAAAGTACATAGACCAAACAAGCAAAAAAAGAAAACAATGGAAACAGAACAATGGATAACATCAAAATTTGTGCTGGTCAGCAGTCCCAAAAGATAACAGACATAGCGTGTGCATAAGGATACATTTTTGGAACAAAAAAAGTCGTATAACTTCATAATATTAAAGTAAAGAAAAAAAATAAATAACAATAATAATAATAATAATAACTGAAGACTTTTCTGAACACAGAATATGAAGGCTTGAAATTCCATTGCTAGCAACACCGAAGTTCCTATCACCAAGGGTCGACATTATCATCTTAGAGTTTCAAGAAGATACGAATTTAAGAGAGGCACATGGTCCTACTGGAGACCCAAACAGTTACGAGGAAAGAAACTAGTGCATGTCAAAGGATTATACTTTTAATCACCTCTCAAAAAGATTTGGTTCCTAGGGAGTTAATGTCTTCATCAGACTATGTACAAGCTGCCTGCACGACTCGGGTGCGTATCGACAAAGATGATGTGTAACCAGAAATAGAGGTTAAAGGCTTATTCCACAAAGAAAATTGAGGCAAGAAAAACGATATATACTTATATGTATCATATTTATACACACACACATACATATACACACAAACACACACACACATGCACACGTAAATGTGTATGTACGTGTATATATATATATATATATATATATATATATATATATATATATATATATATATATATATATATATTTGTATACATATAAACATATATTTATATGTGTATATATATGTATATATTTGTATATATACATGTTCATGTTCATGAATATAGTGTATATGTGTGTGTGTGTGTGCCGTCAGAGAAGGGGACGAATGAAATGAGTTGACGTGCTCCCTTCACTGAAAAACAAATTACGAGTTCAACCGCAAACGAACATTAGTAGAGATAACACTGAATACACA
>NC_051391.1:55226649-55234149 GCF_015228065.2 Penaeus monodon
TACAACAAACATGATTCTTGTGTATTGCTTATTATTATTATATATATATATATATATATTTTATATATATATATATAATATAAAATATATATCTATATTATATGTATATTGTATATTATATATTATATTATATATAATATATGTATGTATGTTATGTGGGATATATATAATATATATATATATATATATATATATATTTTATATATATATATATATATTATATGTATATGTATATGTATATGCATGTGTGTTGTATATTATTATATATATTATAATATATATATATATATATATATATATATATATAATTTTCTTATGTTTTTGAGACAGTCGCCTCCCAGGCTGGAATTTCTTTTTTATCTAGGACTAGGTACATGGAAATAGTCCTGATTTTATCTATAATGTGGAAAGAGAAACAAATATACACAAAAAAAACGGTAAATAAATAGTTATACATATTATGATCAGAACAAAATAGAATGTTTTCACTTTTTTCTCCCTAGCCATTTTTGTCTTTGATCGAGCGTGAAATCTCATAAGAAAAAAATAAAAGGGGGTCTATACCTTACAAAAGTGGTCCTCGAAATGATGATTTAGCAATAATAGTAGTAGTAGTAGCAGTATTGATGATAATGTAGGCGTGATGATAATGATAAGCATAAAAATTATAACAGCAACAATAATAATAATAACACCACACACAAAAAAATCAGTAACAGAATGTCTTCTTAAATATTTTAGATTAAATAAACTGTTTTACTCTTCGTGTTTGAAGTCCAGTAATAGTACAGTAAATCTGTGTGTAATAATTGTTTATGACATTCTGTGAAATTCTAAATGCGACTCAAAATATTAGAGAAAAGAGAGATTTGAGAGGAAAACATGCATACTATTTATTTTTGTATTTTATTTAATCATTCTGTTGTGAAGTAAATATGCAGTTGATTATAATAGAAGATTAAACACCGTTTCTTCTCATCAATTATAGTTGACCTTGTCAACATACGAAACACGCAACATTGCTGACCGTAGGAAAATAATTGACACGGAAGGAGCCAACACAAAGTAAATATTAATACTTCCACAAACAAGAATGTTTTGGATTAGGTTCTGCTGTCCAGTAATCTAAAATAAAATCCAGGTGAAGATTATGGTGAACCTATAACTAGTCTAGCACTATACCCATTCCAAACAATTTAGTTCTCCCAGCAGCCTGTATCGTAAAACGTTCTTCATATTCATGATTATGGCACAACCTATCTTAAAATCTTAAATGACCAACGTTTTACCAATAACTACAATGTACCTTCCTTCTAAACCTCATTATCTTAAATAACCAACGTTTTACCAATGACTACAGTGTACATTCCCTGAGGTTTCATTGGGACTCCAACGATGGTCTACATGGACTGGAGACCAAATTAAGTGGAATAAGCATCTACTCGTAAGTCCTAAGTACAGTGGACTCACTAACTTAGATGTGTTTTTACCCGGTCTTTAGTAATGTGTGTAGTTAATCGATTGCTGGCGAACGTCAACACTTTATTGAAGATATTAACGAGCATTTTTAGCGTGCTATGAGGTAATGGTTTTAAGGGAAAAAAATATCTCTTAAGCGATATTAAAGTCTATAAAAGATCAAGATTAGATGTCGGGTCAGCTTATGTGACTGGCCAGTTGCTTCAGTTTGTAGAAAGTAAAAAATAATCGTCTGTGTGAGAGTGTCATGGAACCCTGGCGTAGAGCCGTGTTGTCTGGTTATCTAAAGAATCTACTTACCGAATAGCATGTGTTATGACGACCCTCCCGATCACACATGCACGCGCACACGCACGCACGCACACCGCCCCCCCCCTCCACCGCACACATTTGGCCTGAAGAGGGTTGCATTACAGAAACAGATAAATATATGTATATAAGTTCAGCTTATCAATATATTACCGAACTTATTACAGATAATGCCGGGGAATACACGCTGTCGATGAACTGCGACCTAAAAGAATATCTATTTTAAAAATTCACTTTCATCTTTTAGGTACACGAAACAAGCAGAGATGAATAGCGTCCCGTTGGGCATTTAGTTGTGCTACGAGGCGCAAAATTTCAACGGAACGGCCTGTAGTGTGATATTGTATTTTTTTTGTGTGGCGCACAGACACTACGGTCCCGAGAGGTGGTGCGCCTAGCAGACGACGCGTACATTGTTTACAAACGCAGTTAATGTAGAATGCCAAGGAATATTTTTCGCTATGGATTCCGCTATATGAACTTTCAAGATCAATTGCAACCTAATGGGAACTTCTAGACTGGTATTTGACTACATTTTTAGCTAAGCAAAGAATGATTCCTGCCTTGTAAGCCTAGCTGCTGGGCTATTAATGGAAAATATGGAATATAAAGATAAAAAGATAACTGTTATAAATACTAGCACAAATAAATACCATAGTAAATGTTTTAAACACAAAAAGCTTGTGTGAGTCAATGTTTACATCTGAGCGTCACCGTAGCGCTACAGACCGTTTTGTTCGAGAGCAGTCTTTGTAGCGCACAAACATATTCCGTATTTTCCAACAGAACGCAAGGCTAGGCGACAGCACTCGTGTATTCTCTCTCTCTCTCTCTCTCTCTCTCTCTCTCTCTCTCTCTCTCTCTCTCTCTCTCTATATATATATATATATATATATATATATATATAAATATATATACATCTTTGTTACTAAGTTGTTATACCTTTATTACAGAGTCATTCAACTTCGTGTTATTACTTCAAATTGTCGCTATTCGTGGAAATTACCGTAAATCACACCACATCGATAATTACCATTATTTTTTCTCGAATCACCCGTTGTATATTAAAAGGTAAGTAGTCTTGTTATGTTCCTTAGGGTATATAGGATTTGTGACAGTGATCGCCAACACGATGTCATTTTTAAACGTTTTCCAAATTAGGCTATCTTCGTTTTTCTTCTTATTCTTTCTTAAATCAGACACGTTCCTCTGCGAAATCGAAATTTTATACTCATTTACGTAACACACACAACAGGCCAATGCCAGTAATATATTACTCTGTACTACCCACCCCTCGATGAAAAACGCCATACGTTTAAAGGAACTGGCATTGACTTAGTTTTTACGTCTTGCGGTGAAGCACAATGCGGCCAGCGGTGCTCTTGATACTTCTCCAGGTATTTACACTATTCCGTGTAAAAACTGGCCCAAGTTTAACATAGACGAAACTGGTAGAGCTTAAAAAAAGAAGAAAAAAAAGAGAGAATCAAATGCGTTTCATTCATTTACGTGTTAGAGTCACAAGTTTAACTGGAAAGACATTAAATGAATGAATAAATCAGCGAATTCTTTTGAAAAATAAATGTTAGAAGCTTTGTTTATTAGTAAATTGCCTGATTTCAGCTTGAGGTTGATTGGGCTTGGATGACCTTACTTATCCGTTAGTAAGTAAAGCCTTCCCCAAGCTCTTTGAACGTGATCCTCAAGTACTGTGTGTGTGTGTGTGTGTGTGTGTGTGTGTGTGTGTGTGTGTGTGTGTGTGTGTGTGTGTGTGCGCGCGTGCGTGCGTGCGCGCGTGCGTGTGTGTGTGTGTGCACACACACATACCTACATACATGCGCATACATATACATACGTATGGATGATTATATATATATATATATATATATATATATATATATATATATATATTTACATATGGATCTGTATAGAAGGAGTGACACAAACACCGTATTAAAGGAGTGAAATTTTATTGACATAACAATTAAGAAAAAAAAAAAATACAGCCACTGATTTTTAAAAAATATATTCTAAACTTGCTTACAATTCTTGTTCGCTGAAATTACCTCAAGAGGCCAGAAAGCAGGAGCATCCAAGAGACTCGTCAGTGTCAGGTCCGCTCAACAAAATCGTTGTTGCCTCACCTGCCACTTGGACGGTCGTCAACCCTTTAAATTCTATATCTGAGGTGTCACTCCTTTGTCATGGCACGCGGGCGCACACACACACACACACACACACACACACATTTATATATATTCGTGTGTGTGGTGTGCGTGTGTGTTTGTGTGTGTGAATAAAAAGAGGTCAGTTACGGCTATGATGATAGACCGCTTAAGGAAAAAAAAAGACTGTATGAGCCATGTTGGGGTAGCGAGTTTTTTTCCAGGTCGAGTCGTGACCTCTCTCTCTATATATATATTCTATCTCTCTCTCTCTTTCTATCTCCCTCTCTCTCTATTTCTCTCTCCCTATTTCCCTCTCTCTTCCTATCTCTCTCTCTCTCTCTTCTCTCTCTTCTCTCTCTCTCCCTCTCTCTCTCTCTCTCTCTCTCTCTCTCTCTCACTCTCTCTCTCTCTCTCTTCTCTCATCTCTCTCTCCTCTCTCTCTCTCTCTCTCTCTCTCTCTCTCTCACTCACTCTCTCTCTTCTTCCCCTTCTCTCTCTACCGTGTACATAAGCACGATTTGTGTAAGCCGTTAGACAATAGACCACATGGCTGGTTGCCACTTGGCTCTAGGTCGAGTTAAGAACCAACGCCTTAGCGACGGCTTAGATGACGATTTTATCTGACCTCGTCTGGCTTCGCAGTTTGTGCCCAACGGTCACCGTGCGCAGATCATCACACCACCAGCCCCAGGGGTGGTTGGACGGACACGCTACCCCGCGCTCAGTGCTTACCCAAGACATTTTCTCGTGTGCTCCCTTCACTGTGTAGAACTCTTCATTAACAAAGAGTCAAGCCGTTGGTGCCCAGGTATGCGTGATATAACCCGGGGTTGTATAAATCACCTAATAGGTCTACGCTCTGATGTTACGATAGTTGGTACAAGTAAAACCGAAGTTATTCGTTCGATTGGCAACTTTCGAGACGGTGTGACCCCAGTTACATCTCTTCATTAATGTATGTCTAGGGTTTGAGCTAGAATCGTTCTTCGCTTGTTAATCACGCCCTTCTCACCCTTTAGAAGTCGCTTGCATGTTTTGGGTAAATTCCAAGCGATCGTGTGATTCGTGATAGGTAGATACCTGTATGGAATGTCACGAGCGCCCATCACAGAAAGCAGAAGAGAGCTGGGTATTTATAGATTTTCCCAGCTCAGTTCGCATCATTCATACAGCATTTTGGGTACATGAATCCCCCGTCAATGAAATCTGACATGCATAGTTAGATATGGCTACCTCAACGGTTCAGAATATCTGACTCCAAGAAGATTTGCTTGCTAGAAAGCTTGCAAATATTTTTTTCACACACTGGTCATCAGTGCATACATTCTGTCGGATATCATTAAACATTGAATTCAGTGTGGTAGCTGTAATAATTTTGTACTAATAGCATTGCTAATTTATCGCAGTATTGTTATATTGAATGTTAATCTAGATGTTAGTGATACATTCTCTATGTGAGCTCACTCTTGCTTTCATTCACATTCATGCTCACTGTCGCTTACACTCACTCCCTCATCCACAAAGAACAAAAGACACTGAAATCTTTTCATTAATAGGGTTTGTTGCTGTCATAGTTGCAGGCATAAAGACCTATGATGTGTCTCTTTTGCCCGCGATTTTGCCAGTTGTGATGAGTGACTCGAACAAAATGTAGAATTTCTTATTTTACATTTATTTTTTCTCTGTGTGACGACAATTGGTTCAAGTAAATCCTTGCCGATTGCCATTGTCATTTCCCTTATCTACTCTTGTATCTATCAGAGAGGTTGGTAGTTCAAGCCAGGTCCATGCGGATTGCTACTGACGTCTCCCTCCCCTGTTTTCTTCTTTATCTTTGTAAAAGTAAAACGCAAAACGAAAAAAAAAGACGAAAATAAGTAAAAACAAACATTAATAAATGCAGATTCATATAAATGACTGGCTAATAATAATGACATGCCCTCTTCTCTGTTGCCTTTCTTTTTCTTTTACTATCTTGGCTCTTACGTGTATGATCTGGTCCCCCAATTATATATAGCAGTCGGACCGACGATATTTGACACAGCACCGAAGGATGACCCTGCTGCAGATATGGTCACCTTAGGGTGCTGTGGGAAGGACTGTGGGAAGATTGCCATGGGCCTGCGGACCAGGATGTTTGTCAGAGCTGCCCCAGGATGTAGCGGAAGGGCGCCGCCTGCCAGGACACCTGTAGATCCAGCGAAGAACCAGGAACTCGCCAGGACAGGTACCAGTCACCCCAGTATGCTGTGGAAGGGCTCCGCCTGCCTGGACGCCCACAGATCCTGCCGAAGAGGAAGCCGCCTGCCCGGACGCCCGTAGATCAGACGAAGATTAAGAGGACGTCTGGACGAGCACGTGGCCGAGAAAGACCTGGACGAGATTTGCGAGGACGTGTGGACGAGTATGCTGCCGAGTTAGGCCTGGACGAAGACTACGAGGAAGTCTAGACGAATCCGTAGGAGGACCTGTGCGAGACCTTCGAGGACGTGTGGACGACGAGGACGGATGGATTGTATTAAGGACCACGAAGAAGAGGACGACAGAGACGAGAAGTCACAAAGATGCACCAAGGACAACGCACACGAGAACGAGATAACCAGCAAATCAGGATCAACCAAAGTTGGGTCACCTAAGGCGCTTTGAGGGCGTGGGTAGGTGGGCGAGCAATATACCTGTACATAAGCATGATTTGTGTAAGCCATTAGACAATAGACCACGTGGCTGTTCGCCATGTGGCTCTAGGTCGAATTAAGAACCAACGTCTCAGCAAGGGCTTAGATGACGATTTTATCTAACCTCGTCTGACATCGCAATTCGTGCCCAGCGGTCACGGTGCGCAGATCATCACACCACCAGCCCCCGGGGTGGCTGGCCGGACACGCGACCCCGCGCTCAGCGCTTACCCAAGACATTGTCTCGTGTGCTCCCTTCACTGTGTAGAACTCTTCATTAATAAAGAGTCAAGCCTTTATAACCACTAGCACTGCCAACCAGTCACAGCCACTGTTTAGAGGCACGCATAGCCTATTACACACACTCCCTCTTCTTCCTTCCTCCTTCTCTCTCTCTCTCTCTCTCTCTCTCTCTCTCTCTCTCTCTCTCTCTCTCTCTCTCTCTCTCTCTCTCTCTCTCTCTTCTCTCTCTCTCTCTTCTACTTCTTCTCCTTCTTCTTCTTCTTTCCTCATTCTCTCTCTCTTCTTCTTCTTCTTCTCTCTCCCCCCCTCTCTCCCTAGCTCTTTTTCTATCAATCTCTATTTCTCTCTCTCTTCCGTCCTCCCCCCTCCCTCTCTCTCTCACGCCATGGCATCCAGTCCAAACCCACAGAGACACGCATCATGGCATCAGTCCAAACACAGAGACACACACACGTCATAGTATCCAGTCCAGACACACAGAGACACGCATCATGACATCCAGTCCACACAGTTACATTTCCTCAATTGGATCCATTCTAACCCCCCCTCACACTTCATTCCCTGGAGCCTCCGTCTCTGACTTTCACTTTGGCCATGCTAAAATTTATTTTGTCTTCTTTAATTTT
>NC_051391.1:55244149-55249149 GCF_015228065.2 Penaeus monodon
GCCATGTGCCCCCATCGGCATTAGCCCCTTGATGATGATGATGAAGGAGTCTAATCTCACCTGTTACTCTTTTTTTTGTGTTTTATTTTTTATTTGTTCGTCGTTATTGGTATTATCAATTAAATTATTGTGTTGCAAATTGTGATTTTGGAGTTTATTCAAATCACGCGATCTATTTAAATGAAATTTCGACCCGTACATTTTTTTTGTCGTTCATAGTGCAAACATATTTATTAATAATTCATGCAATGCAGGTAATGAATGCTTAACTATGTCATTAATTCTATTAAAATTTTCAGCACAAATTTAAATACACAACATAAGATTAAATTCACAGGTTCATTAATACAATTTTATTTATATAAATTGTAATAAGATAAACGCTTTCATTTACACATATCCATAAGCGTAGATAATACAACTTTATTATCAAATTTAATTTTCAACACTAATTTGTACTTTTAGTCATAACATAAATATAAGAAATATTATTACCATTTTGATATTAATCCTAATGATAATTGTATCCATAACTGTAACTTCAGTGTCAATTATTAAATAAAAAACTTAGTTGGTTTCTCCACGTTAACGCTATTGTCCAGCTATGACCAGAGTACGCCTCCTTAACAATGACAACCTCTACAATTCACATCACTGAAAGATTTCTCCCTTATAAACCAGAATTACTAATCGACTCCATATTATACATATTAAATAATAGGAAACAAGGATATCAATATTACATTGCAGGTCTTATCTTATCTCCACATACATTCTTCTATATCTAAAACAATCTAACTTACTTTTCAACGCCTATTCACAATGAATTACAAAGAAAAAAATACGACATACCATGCCAAGAGTTGCTTCACTACAGAAAACCATCACACAAGAAATAGAAAAACATGAACATCACAGCAATTTTACATAGAGATTATATATCATTAGTATATCATCATTAGTATATACATATGTATTATGCGTTTCATGGGCCTTGGCCAATCGTTGTTTGGAAATCTGGTCACATTAGTATGGCACTTTTACCACAGTCTGTTTTACACCCTACCCTAATTTTTGGTTCCATAGTTTATTGCTAAATGTACTTAATTTCGGCGTTTACTCTTGACTCTGATAGTGTAGTAACTCTCAGCCGAGAATGTATTCGAACATGTAGAGCGTGACGCAGTTGTGACAAATACACTTCTTTTTTTTCCTTATTCACCTTCATTCCCCTTCCCTCCTTCCTCTCCGCCTTCCTCACTCACTCTCCCTTCACTCTCCCCTTCCCTTTCCCTCTCTCCCTTTCTCTCCTGTGTGTATATAGATAGATAGATAGATATAGATATGTATATATATATATATATATATATATATATATATATATATATATATGTAAAGTAAATATATATGTATATTTATATATAATATATTCAATATAAATATATTTATATATAATATATGCAATATAAATTATATATATATATATATATATATATATATATATATATATATATATATATATATATATATACATATATATATATGTATATATGAAATCCAGTTATAGATGTGTTATCTGGCACTTGCTGAGTATGGTAGGGTGCAAGGAACTCATAACTAGTTAGTTACACTTCCATTTGTTTTGATGAACGCAAATATGAAACTGACTTTTTCCCAAGAGTATTCTGACGGCTTTTAATATTTGGGAACTCTTTGTTATTATAAGTAAAAGGGGGATTATTTTGTTATATTTCTGGTAAGTATAACGACATCGAGTAAATTATACACATAATTATGTGTCTAGCTATATTTGATATCTCACAGCGCACTCTCATTGACTAGACGAGATGATGTCATTAGATCCCTCCCCTCTATTCAAGCCGGTCAATCTGTGCTATATTTAATATTAGGTGTTTATCCAGTGCATATTTTTTGAAAAGTGTTTTAGTAATGGTAGAAAAAAAATAAACGAAAACGAAACCAAGAAAAAGAGAAATAAAAAGAACATTTATTATTTAAAATTAGTCACGACAAAAGGGGCTGAGATTAGCCAGCTAACTGGTTCAGACTACCTTGGTAAGGTGGTTCACGCAAACGACCGTGATTGTTCTGTATGGGCGTTTTACAGTCTTACGGTATGTTTGGGAATCACAGGCAGTAGTCAGCATTGGAAAACATGCTTAACTTGATTTCGTGTGTGTATATATTTAAACACACACTTAACGACGAAGATCTTAACAGTGACGAAAATAGCAAACAGTTCAATGTGATAGTAAAGGAAGCTGCACTTGAAGTAGGCAGCAAAAGCAACAAGCAAAGTTCCACTAAACACTCGGTAAGAATCAAACAGATTATACAAAAAGGTAAGGACATGAATTTTACATCAAACATGGACAAAATGGAATTAGCAGTACAAACAAAAACTAAAAAGATGTACACAAAATTCAACATTTATCAAGCACCAGCATTAAAAAAAAAAAAAAAAAAAAAAAAAAATAATAATAATAATAATAATAATAATAATTATGTATAACAAAGAAGCCTGGCAGTGAAGGGACATATTACCAAATACGATTAATCAAAGTATTGGAAAGCTTTTACAGAGTTATACTGCTCAAATGAACAGCCACAGACCGAAGTACGTGTATTAAATAGAGAGGTACCTAACATCACCACAGAGGAAATAAAAAGGGCTCTTAAAGGCACGAAGAGAGGGAAAATACCAGAAGAAGAAGGCATTAGTATAGACCTTATACTAAGCAAGCCAATGTTTTGAATAAATATCTTCCCAACGGTAAAAGATTGGAAAAATACAGTTATCGTTATAACACGCAAAAGGGGGGATTCAGAGGATCTAAAACGTTACAGACCCATAAGCCTCCTATTAGTTCTCGGCCCGAGAGCTAGAAGGGCCAATGTCCAAAAATGTCAACTTCGAGATAAGCCTACTCCCGGACTGGACATTTTGGTTTGTGGGTTTATAAAGGCTAATGTCACAATGCATTACGGACGCCACAAGAGCAATGCTTCGAAATCCAATTTACTGAAAATAATAATTCCCAATGCGTGACTAATTGCCACAAAAGGCTGCATTTCGAATACATAGCAACAGAAAGCTACAGATTGGCCACTCTTACTATCCACTATTTTCCTTAAACTTAACATACCATTGTCAGTATACAGATAATTAAATTTTAAATGTCAATAAATTACAGAATTATTATCAAAGGAATTTTATACATATTCTGAAGCCATAAAGTGTTAGAAAAAAAAATAGAAATCGAAGTAGGAGGAATGATCTAAACATCAACAACAGAAAACATTCAGACTACCACGGTGGATTCTCATCAACAGACCACATCCACACACTAACCTAATTAAGATTGATTAATTAATAATCTAAAATTATCTGCCGCGTCAACAGCTAAGGTCATTAGCGACGAATACCTAATTAAGAGAAAAAATAAACGAATATAGGGAACGAAAGGGCATTCGACTCTGTACAAATAACAG
Organism: Penaeus monodon; assembly: GCF_015228065.2. Taxonomy (NCBI): domain Eukaryota; kingdom Metazoa; phylum Arthropoda; class Malacostraca; order Decapoda; family Penaeidae; genus Penaeus; species Penaeus monodon. Next base: position 55,247,663 of record NC_051391.1, read on the forward strand.
CAGTATTAGAAGCTATTCGTAAACAAGGAGTTGACAAATTTATTGTAAAATATTTATTTATACGAAGAAACTCATAAAACCCCAATAGCTGTTAGAAAGGCGACACCAATACTATCTATAGCTTGCCTTGAGGAAATATTCAAGAATGGAGTATGAGGGGGAAGCTGTATCGAAATAGGGGTTGAACTTCTAAACAATTTGCTGATGATATTGTCCTCTTCAGCGAGTCACCAAGTGAGTTGCCACAATTAATAAACGATTTAAATAGAGTAAGTCTAGACTTGAGATGAACAAGACTAAAGTTATGTTCGACAGTCGAGTTCAGTTGGAACATGTAAATAATAAAGTGTTGCTCCTAGTGCACGAGTTTACATAGCTAGGGAAACTCGTTACAGACAAATATATTCAATGATCAAGATATGAAGTTGCGTGAACGTCCCCATGCATGTCTTCTCATTTCTGTTTATATATTAATTTATTCATGAAATATGCATAAAAAGGAAGTTCAACGAATCCACATATCCAGAGATCTATCGTATGTGTACTTGTTTATCCTTATGGGAGAGATTGCCTTTGCCATCGAATTAAATTTATTCGCTGAAGGTGTAGCGCCAAAGCTTGAAACAGAAAACTTCATATTTATTCATTTGTTCATATTTAAATAGCACATACACACATATGTATCTATATAGATATACAAATAAACCACAAATGTATGTATATAGATATACAAATTAAACACATATGCATCTATGTATGTATATACATATAAAGAAATACATACTATACACAAAGATATATATGTATATATTGTGAGGAATTATATCGTTCTGCAGCCCTCCCCACTTGGGTCTTGCAAATCTCTCGCTACCACGCTTATTCTGTTTGAAGTTGGCTTGGCGTTTTACTTTATTTATTTTGACTTTTATCGGTGTCTCTTTATGATTTCCTTTTACTGTGCTTTTGTCTTCTTGTAATCCCTGTGTGCTTTTGTTTCAGCTTGCCTTAGCATTCTGGTTATTCGTTTTTAAACATTCGCATTTGCTGTATCAACTTCTCTTCTAGGAATTTTAAATGAGTTATTGTGTTGTATTTTGGCTGGATATTATAATCAATTTACATGAGGTGTAATATAATTACTAGTGTCATACTTTTTGTTGATTTTATTTTGCCGTTTTGTCTTAATTTATGTTCCGACATCGTTCTTAGTATTTTATTTTTATTTGATTATAATTTTGATATTATTCCATTATGATACTTGCTTATATATGCGACAGATCACTTAGTCTCTAGCAGTGTGTGTTTTCTTACCCCCTCATTAAAAGTTAATTTATAGCAGTCAGTGTATTATTTTAAAAGGTAAAGTAACACACAAAGACGTGTGAAATCATGGGATCCTGATATATTTATCTTAGTAATAACTGGTCATGATTTTTCTACATTATTAGGAGCTTAACGTGACCTCTTTACATGCTAGATAGAAATAT
>NC_051391.1:55276649-55279149 GCF_015228065.2 Penaeus monodon
TACCAAATTATGAAATCATTAGAAAATGGCAATCAGCACCTGTCCCCTTACCCACAAGACGCCGAGTAACAGTGCCAAATCGCACGGGTATTACAGTTTTTCCCTCAACTAGCTTCGCTAAAGAACAGCCAAACTGCCAGTATGTAAGTACGGAACACCACAGAATCAGGTGGGTTTAAACGTGGTTACCATAAAGTGACAAATATAATCAGCCACCCGACAGAAGATTCGCCAGATAAACTAGGCATCCACAAAGAATAATTCAAGCGATGGCACCTCAAGCAAGTGCCAGACACTGATCCCGCGACCCGTGGCCGCGGTCGGCCGAAGGCGCAGGCCGGTAGGATTCGCAACCACTAAGGAATGCGACACCTCTCCGAAAAGCTGTCAGATACAAAATCACCTTTCTAACTTCCTCTAACCCCAGACCCTATCCTTACCCATTCCAACATCGTCGTAAATCCTTCTCTCCCACATCACCCGCCTCCTTCCCTCAACTCCTCTGCTGCAAACTTACAATTTATTATAATGCATAGGCTCATTATAATAAAGTACGTATGTGCACTCAGGCAGGCACTATTTATACGATTATGCACGAGTATGAGCGCGTATGCACGGAAGTGCGCAGGTGTATGCGTATTTGTGTGCACATATCCATGTGTATGTGTATGCAAGAGAACAATACACATGCGCGTCTAAACTTATGATGCATGTATGTTTATGTATGTGCGTGTATGTGTGTATATATATGTATGTATACGTGTAGGTGTGTGTGTGTGCATTTGCATGTATATGTGTATATGTATATGTATATATATGTGTGTATGTATATGTATATGTATATATGGATATGTCTGTGTATATGAATGTGTATGTGTATGTATATGTGTATGTGTATGTATATGTGTATGTACGTGTGTATATGCATGCGTATATATATGTAAGTGTATGTTCATGTACAGGTGTATACATGAAATCAGTGTATAAAATATAATCACACATATATGCAATTTTGATACTCAAGACCATGCACACGGGAGTATACCCTGGTGTAGTGTAGTGTAGTGTAGCCCGTACGATGCTGCTCAAAAGTCCACACTAGACAGGGCCAAGCCTGCTGGAAGGGCTTATCATTGGCTACCTCCCCCCCACCCAACCAACCAAGATACACCTAAGCCAGCCAGTAAGTTGGAGGTAAATCGGCTGTCTACCCCCTAATCAAAATCCATGACTGCACAAACAGAGCAACGGCCCTCATTCCCTGGAGGCGAAGGTGCCCCTGGTTACGGTGGCGATCAGGATCGCTCCGCTGTGCTAAAAATCTCAAGCTAAAAACAGGTGCCCTAAGTTGATGAACCTTTGCACATATAATATAAGGGCAATGAGAACTGAATCCGACTTACTAGTATTACTTGAGCAAATATATTTCATTAAATGGGATGTTGTATGACCCTGAAGTTAGAAGAAGAGGCGAAGAACAGAAGATACTAAATGATGGACACGTGCTCTATTGGAGAGGTAAACCCCAGGATAGCAAGCAGGAATTAGGGGTAAGTTTCTTAGTTCACAAACGTTTAGAAAAGAATATCATGGAATTTTGTAGTATAAGCGAAAGACTGATTTCAATAACAATAAAACTAAACAATAGGTACAATTTTAAGATTGTTCAAGTCTATGTTCCAACCTGCAGCCACAGTGATGAAGAAATAGAGAGCATCTATGATGTTCATTTAGCCTGGTCTCACGGCGAGAAACGATATCGCCTTGGGAAATCAAACGCAGGTGTCGTAGGGGAAATCACCGTCGTGGCAAAAGTGTCAGCGCGCCGAACCGCGGTTAATTAGAAAGGGCATCCAATTACGTAAGTGTGGTACTGCCAAATGATATCTCAATAATAAGTTGGGAGAGATCTAGATCCTGCAGTGGAATAAATGTCCGTTGAACAAACATTCACATACACATATGTGTCTCTCTCTTCTCTTCTCTCTCTCTCTCTCTCTCTCTTCTATATATATATATATATATATATATATATATATATATATATATATATGTATATATACATATACATATATATACATATGTGTGTGTGTGTGTGTGTGTGTGTGGTGTGTGTGTGTGTGTGTGTAGTGTAGTGTGTATGTATGTATATGTATATTCATATAACTTCTATATATTTATCGTGTGTATGTATTTATATGTATCCCTATCTCTCTCTCTCTCAATCTCTATCCTCTTTTATCTCTCATCTACTCTATCTATCTCTCTATCTATCTATCTATCTATTATTATATATATATATATATATATATATATATATATATATATATATATGTATATATATATATATATATTATATATATATATGATATATATAATATATATATTACATATATAACATAATATAATATAATATATATATATATATATATATATATATATATATATATATATATATTGCATATCTCTCTATCTCTCTCTCTTCTTGGTCTGACAGCCC
>NC_051391.1:55284149-55286993 GCF_015228065.2 Penaeus monodon
CACCGCTCTAAATTGCCAAGAAAATCATGGAAGCCCATGATCGTCAAGGCCGCGGTGGCCGAATGGTTAGAGTATCGGACCCAAGACTGTCACGACGGCAATCTGAGTTCGAGGGTTCGAGTCACCGGCCGGCGCGTTGTTCCCTTGGGCAAGGAACTTCACCTCGATTGCCTACCTAGCCACTGGGTAGCCAAGCCAGCCCAAGTCAGTGCTGGTCCCAAGCCCGGATAAAATACTGAGAATGATTACCTAAAAAAGGTAACACCGGCACTCTCCGTGGAAAGGAACTGGGGACCCTACCACGTACTCACTCCAAGAGCATCACAAAAAAAAAAACAACTAAAGTATCATGCTGTGACCACGGCGGCTCAGACATGAACCTACCGTTAAAAGAAGAAGTGGCATGGTTGGTTTAGCACTGGCCTCCGGTTTCATACCCGGAGTGGCCTAGGTTCGAGTCCTGGTCAGGGAGGGTTGTTATTTATCGATATCAATGCGGCATTGCATTATTCCATCTTTCATAAAATATACCTCAGGACATCTGACTTAGGATTTGAATTGCTAAATCAATTTCCACCGAGTGCCCACGGGGAGTGAGCGTAAAACTTCGCTGTCATTGCTCAAGTATGAGTAGACAGGTAATGTCTATGGAGCTAGTAAGATCCTAGTTGCACACTCCTTTTAGTGGGTCGTGTGGCATGGTTGGTTTAGCACTGGCCTCCGGTTTCATACCCGGAGTGACCTAGGTTCGAGTCCTGGTCAGGGAGGGTTGTTATTTATCGATATCAATGCGGCATTGCATTATTCCATCTTTCATATATATATATATATATATATATATATATATATATATATATATATATATATATATGTACATATATATGTACATATATACAAACACACACACACATGATATAAGTGTGTGTATCTGTGTATGTATGTATGTATATAGGTATATGCAAGAATATCAATATATCTATATATGTTCTGTCCGTGGTGCAGATGGCGCCACCAGAGAACAAAAGTTTTTTTTTTTTATTTGCATGATGGGTTATATTTGGAAAATCGATATTGGCTTGTTTTTGTCTCGCTTTAGTAAAAGTAATTTCTCATTATTTTCCGGTTGTTGCTGTCTCCCTCCTTCTATCCAGTTCTCCTTTCTGTTAACATTTCCCTTTTGCTGTCTCTTTTGTCCGTCAGCGTCTCTCATTCTCTGTGTCGAAATGTCTACGATTAAATAAATTTGTTGTTCTATCAGTCTTTAGCGTTAGGCGATAGGCATCCATTGATATCAAAAGTGTGTGTGTGTGTGTGTGCATGCACGCACTTACACACACACGCACACACGCACACACACACACACACACACACACACACACACACACACACACACGCACACACACACACACACACACACACACACACACACACACACACACACACACACACACACACCACTGCACAGTGGAGCAATCAGTGTAGCAGACGGAGCCGGTGACCTCACCTCGCTCCCCCCATGCTTCCTCCAGCTGCTGTTATCGCTCCTCCAGCTGGAACGGTCACTACTTATACCGAGGATGACCTAGGCCTCAGGGAGTTCGTCGCCAGCGACCAGCGCGGTAAGGTTATAGCTCTTGCCTCCCTCCGGGCGGGCTGCCCCGACACCGCGGCGCTTTTACCCCTTTAGACAAGTCGTAGCGTTGTCGTAGCATGTGTTCACCCCTTTACGTGTGTTTTGCGTCCCTGTCAGCCACTGTACTAGAATACACATAGCCTTTTACAATCGGGCGTCAGGGTGGTGCTGCGTCCTTCGCAGCATGAACGCAAACCTTCGAAGAAAATCCGCTCGACCGCTTCAAGACATGGCTATGAAAAAAAAAACATAAGTACACGCTTGGGCCCCCTTTCTTATTTCTTTTCCCTTCCTTCTCCCATACATGTGTTAAGCCGTTGTTTTTTTTTTGTTGGGTTAAAAGGTGCTAATGACAGCAAATGGCACGTTCTCACACTATTCCCTTCACCTCAGATCACATTTCCGTGTGATCGAGTATGTGATCATTAAACATGAATATCATTCGTTTGTTAAGTAATTAATTTTTTCTCTCGTTTTTAGAGATTTATGTTGTTTCAACTGCAACGAATTTAATGCGTTCATGATTTTATCTTATCACTTATATCATTTCATTTTTCCTCCCCCTCGCCCCGACCTGACCGTACCTTTTCTTTCACTTGCGGTCACTTTGAAGAGAAAAGGTTGTTTTCCCGTCTTGACCTGACCTCACTTTCTCTTTTCCCGGTCGGTGGCGACCTCAAGTCGCTTGCATATTTTGGGTACACCCCAAGCGTTTGTGTGATTCGTGAAAATTTATATATCCTTAAGGAATTTTGCGAGATCACAGATAAGCAGAAAAGAACAGGTTATTTATATTCCCTGGCTCGAGTCGCCTCAGTCATATACGGCATTTGGGTATAGGATCCCCCCGTTAATGAGTTTTAATGAGGTCTGGCATGCAATAGCTAGACATGTACTCGACAGTCAGATTTCGACCCCGAGAAGTTTGCATTGGCAATATTTTCATGCACCATTCATTCAGGTACATTCGTCACATCATATTTGAATCAGTGGTAGTTGAAATATCTTAAATAGCTAGGCATTGCTAATGTATCTTCATTTGTTATAGTGAATGCTAATATTCGGTTTGTGATTCAGTCTCGTTAGGTGGTGATCTCGCTTCACTCTCATTAACGCTAGCTGTCACTCACACACGCATACACACACACACATTCACCTCACTCACACACGCAGGACACGACCTTTCATAATAAGTTGGTTGCTGTCTTAGT
>NC_051391.1:55287093-55311592 GCF_015228065.2 Penaeus monodon
TCTTTTTTCCCCCCCGTTCTATTTTTCGCCTTTTGCTTCTGGTTTTGAGCTATACTTACTTTTCTCCACTGTTTTGTTTGCGTCTTTTTACGCGTCGGTTTAAACTAGTTTCAGATACCTTGTGTGTGTATATCTTTTTCCCTTTCTTGCATCAACATCCATTTTATTAACCAAGAAGCAACGTCAATGAAGAAAGATTATCACCATGAAAAAGAAGAAGAAGAAGAAGAGAGAGAAAGAGAGAGAGAGAGAGAGAGAGAGAGAGAGAGAAAGAGAGAGAGAGAGAGAGAAGGGGGAGAGAGAGAGAGAGAGAGAGAGAAAATCAAATCACATCACGAAACCAAATCCGCTTCGTTACTATGCTGAGGAGCCGTCACCTAGAAAGACCAACCTTTAAACACTTTACACTTAACAGAAACGCAAAAGAAAAGAAAAAAAAGAAAGAAAGAAAAACAAAAACAAAAATAAAAAAGAAAATAGAAGCAAATGAAAAAAATAAACGGGGAAACAAGGGTGGTCTGTTCATGCGTTACGTAACAACCCTTTCGTTACGGATGACCGCCACTTCACCATACTTCGTACGACCCCCTGAGCGATGGTCCGGCAGATACCCGCCATCAAGAATGATAACGCCCTACCCTCTTTTCGTCCGCATAAGTGGCGAGGCAGAGCAGGTAGAGACGGTTGAACGTAACTTAAGAGAACGAGTGAACGTAAGCTAACCAGACATACGTAATGGAATAAAAAAAAACAGTAACTTATTGTTTAAAGAATGTGGTTTGGAGAGTCCCTTTCGTTTTTATCGTTGGGGGTTATATTCGCTGGGGTTATCATTATCAATTATTGTTGCTCGGATTGCCTCAACTAACGCCTGGATCCTCGTTTGGCAGGAGGGACGCGGTAGTTTCGGCTGTGAATGCAAAAACTGAAAAAAAGGAAACTGGTAGATTATATAAGAAACCCACACACAATATGAGCACGCACGCACGCACGTACGCAATATAGCACAAACACACACACACACAACACACACACACACACACACACACACACACACACACACACACACACACCCCACACCACACACACACACACACACACGCAAACGCACACCATATAAGAAAGATTCGAAATACTGCAGACTACTAGAGAAACACAATGTCTCGATATGACATACTACCAAAGATAACAGCGAAAAACAGTAACAGAAGATAACAAGCAAGATATAACGTAAAATGCAAAAACGGAAAGAGATGGACGAGAAGAAGGAACTATAAACGAGTAAAATACAAAATGTACAGTAGAGTTAAGCGATTGTGGGCAAGTCGTCCTTGGGAGAGAATAGACATAATATCGGTTCCAACGATGTGGAATAAACGATAAAAAAAGAAAAAAGGAAAAAAAGAAAGAAAAGAAAAAGAAAAGAAAAAAAAAGAAAAAAAAAGAAAAAAATATATATGTATGTATATATATATGATGAAAAAGAGTAGAAAAAAAACACAGTTAGCCTTGAAAGAGTAATGAGACAAAAACAACCATAATCACAACACCTGATGAGTGGGCATGAATAAGCTGAGTAAGAATGTGGGGGAATAGAGGATGAAAAAGGAATAAATAGTGACATAAGCAAAGCAAAGAAAAAACTCGCCTAAAAGCATTCAAATGGAAGGAGAAAGTGAGAGGAACTAGCAAATAAACAGCCCTTACTCAGCTGAAGTTCCTTTTAGTGCACATGCCCTGACGTCAGTCCACTAAGGGTATCATGAGAATGGCAAGGTCTCCGCTGAAGGCAAGAACAAAGTCCAAGTTCATGTTGAGTATAGTTTTACAGCTGACGAGGGCGCAACATCGACGGGGTCAAATGATGGAAAGGGAAGTAGATAGGACAGTAGATAGGACAAAAGACCATAAATAAAAGTAGACAACAAAAAATCGATTTGTAGATAAGAGGTTAGCAGGAGGGGGAAAAACAAAATAGTTGTCTGGTATGATAAGATTTTATAATACGGACGGGTGGTGTAAATATTCGAAAAGGTTTGGGTAGAACACTGATAACACGTGTACACTGAAAATATTAATCCCAGTACTCATAAGTCGTGGGTGCCTGCAGTGAGTGCCAGTGCCAGTGCCGCAGCCAGCTAGAATTGCACGTCATGACACTGTCTCTGTTAACACGTTACAGGAATAGTGGATCGTAAGAGGGGAATGCGGGGAAGAAAAATCAGAATGAATCGACAAAGAGGACTGCATTACGGAGATATATTTTAAGTTATACAGGCTAGACTTTAAAGTAGTTTTTGAGGGTAGAGAATGCACGTCAGTAAAAATATGTAAGGCAGATACGAGAGAGAGAGACAAAAACTAAAAAAAACACGGGGAAATGGGACTTCATATAAGGTTTCCCTTTTAGTGCGCATGATCTGAAGTTCAAACGTAAGAGTGGCATGAAACTGCATTTTGTACAGCATGAAGGCGTATCAGCAGGTCCTGAGTAGCGACCGGGAACACGTTGCCATATTTAAAACAGTAGAGGGGGAAGAGGTCACAGTTCTGAGGGGAAGCAGGCAGACAGAACATGAATATGAAAATGCCTGTTCTATGGGAGAAACGAATCATAATAAAATAATCACTGTAGCTGAATAAGCAGGTCGTGTGCATGAGTTGTATACATTAAGAGGGTACCCCGGCAGACTTCCAGAATAGGGAGCGAACGAGCATGCTCGTGTAGCCAATCGTACTGTAGAAAAAACCCAAGAATTAGGAAGGGTACAAAGACGGGGACCGGTTTGATAAGTACAGAGAGCCATTACAGTGTCACCATGTTGCTAAGCCTTTGGGGTGTCCGCAGTGCAGGCTCCCAAAATGCGCATCGCCCTGACACTGACCAAGCTTTAAGCGATGTGGGAAGGTGAGGGAGGAAACTAGGATGCTTGCATGGGGGAAAATGCGAATGGCGTGGCACAAAAGCTCCGCAGTTTAAGGGGAAGGGGCCCAGGGAGAGGAAGCATGGGGATGAGAGAACGAGAAAAAAAACAGGCAGCGTAGGGCGAGACAGTAGTAGACAAAGGTAGCACAGACGTTGAAATGCAGGAGGAGGGGGCTTGAAGCGAGATATGTATTAGAAACAACTAAAGTAAAAAAAAAAAAAACATCGAAAAGAAAAGTAACTGTCTGCACAATTACATAAGAGGCAATTTATTGTACGAGAGACACGAGAAACACGTTAACAAAGTACTGAGAAAACATGCACACTGCAGCTCCGATTTTCAGTTCTTTACATACATTTGCGCGTAAGGTGCCATGATTCTGCAGTTCGTCCCAGGAGTAGCGCTGAGTATGAGGGGAAGGAGCAAGCAGTTTATTGCAGTTTCGTTTACGTTTATATATAAATCTTATTTTAGGGCAAATGTAGGTGATATTATCAACGATAGCAGTAATGGGGAAAAAGATGATAAACACTAATAGCGAAAAAGAAAAGAAAAAAGACAGGAAAAAGGGGAAGGCAGAGGCGTGAGAGCACCCCGCAAAAAGACTAAATAAAGACCAATGGAATTCCAAATAAGAAGCGAATAAAGGGGTAAGAAGAGGAGAAAAGGGAAAGAGAAATCAATAGACGTGTTTTTTGCACAATATGGAAATGATGGCCATGCAAGCGAATAGGGCGGGCCAGCAGCGTCTAACACGGAGTACATAGATTTTGAAGGTAGCGAGCTAAAGTAGCATGAAACTGCAGTTTCTTGGCTAGACTAAAGCCGTGTTGCACCTCCCGGAGCAGGAAGGTGTGTGCCACTGGGTCAACCCCGACTGTCCGAGAGTCAGCTGCTTTCGCTCACGCTGTTGTTACAGGACGATATCGCAATCGATTAGACCGGCGGGCAGGGATTCGCGGGGAAGGATGGTACTATAGCTATTGCAATTGTTTTGGGAAACAAAATTTTGGGCAATATAGGAGAGAAAAAAGGAAAAAAAATAAAATGTTCGCGCTCGGGAACGTGCCAGATATGAGACGCATCGACAAAAAAAGTCGGTTAAGTTAGCACTCATGGCTTAAAGAAGGAGGGAAGAGGGAAGTGCATTCAGCTACCTTTCTTCTATTATTGAAAGGTAAACTTTCCCTACACACCACACAAGACGTGCACCATAGTGAAGACACGTTGCACATCATGCCAAAATCTTCAAAACCGGGGGAAAAATCAAGAAATGTTTAAGGTTGCATTGGGCTAGCGTCTACTGGGCTGCGCCATCATGCCGTCCTTCCAAGTTCATGAAATTTGTATCACGCGTCAGGAAAAATAACATGCAGTTATTTCTTGCAAAACGGACATGTATTATTACCCTTGGATCTCTTCATATATCCATGCTCCTCTACTTGTACAAATGATGGAAAAGGAAAGACAGATGAATAACTAGATGGGAGGTAAGATTACAGGAATGAGGAGAAGAGAGAGAAAGAAAAAAATTACAGGAAAGAGGAATCGAGAGAGAAAGAGAAAGGGAGCTTGATAAGTGGAAGGGGAAGGGAGAGAAAGAAAGGGAAAGAAAAAAGAGAGAGAGAGAGAGAGAGAGAGAGAGAGGAGAGAGAGAGAGAGAGAGGGAGAGAGAGAGAGAGAGAGAGAGAAAAAAAGAGAGAAGAGCGGGGACTCGGCGTTCGGCAAACTACATTGATTTTGCAGGACGTTAAAGTAGAGACTCAGACATGCAGTTCTCCTAGTACTTCCTGCAGATTTTTTTTTGCAACATGCTTTGTACTTTCGACGAGCTAAAAATTTTCCCTATCCAAAAGTGCAATGCGGGGTTGGCTGTTGTCCTTCGGTAAGGTAATAATTGTCATTTTCCCTGATCGCAAATCTTCCGTATAGATGCCTCATGCAAGCACGCTATCAGCGGGAAAAAATGTTGTACCACAACGACGCAAGAGATTTTTTTAAAAAACGCCACTTCGAACTTATACCATAGACAAATGCTTTACAGGAAATGACGTCTGCAGGCAATGTTGCCATGAATTAGACAGAATTACAAGGAGTTGATCGTACGCCAGGCAGCGGACCGCACCTTGCCACGTCATGGCACTGTCGCAGCGCCGTGGGAGACTTGCTGGAAGGTTGCCAAGTAACGCTATCGACAAATGTACGCACGCACTTCCTGCCACGGCACACAAACCTCTGTGACCCCCCAAATTTCTCTGGCAGCCTTGCAAGCTACGGTTGCCAGATATTGCTTGATGCTGCCCGACGCAAGAGACTTGGGGATTGTCTAATATTTCAAGGGCCCTGTCCACGAGCTCTTGCAAAATCAACCTGCAAAACGCCAAGGGACTATATATTGCTGTGTGTTTATGTTTATTACACATCTTGGTTCTTATGGTCATCGTTATGGTAGTTAATCATCAGTACATTCCTGTGTCATCGTACTGATATTATCGTTATCATCACTCTTTTCATTTTTCAATTCTTTTATTTCGTACTTTATTATTATTATTTATTATTATTATTATTATTATTGTATGTCAATATCCCCCGCATGCAAAGAAACAAAGACACGAAACACCTGATAAGCATACAAGGTTAGACAAAGAAATGAAACAGATATTTTACATGTAAAAAAAAGAACGAAAGAAAACAAATACATATATGGAAGTATATATATAATGTATATGATACATGTATATAGACACAAATATACATATACATACACACACACACACACACACACACACACACACACACACACACACACACACACACACACACACAAATATATATATATATATATATATATATATATATATATATATATATATTTTTTTATTTTGTGTACACACATACACCACAACGATATATATATATATATATATATAATATATATAAATATAAAAAAAATAATGTATATATATATGTATAATATGTAAAATATTGTATATAATATATATACACATACACACAAATATATATATATATATATAATATATATATATTTTACATATAGGGTATTTTATATTATATAAACACACACACATGTAACACACACACAAAAAACACACACACACACACACCCACACACACACACACACACACACACATATATATATTATATATATATATTTTTATATATATATATATATATATATATATATATACTACAAGGACGTTGGCGATCATGGATTTCCATGATTTTCTTGGCAAATTTTGAGGGTGGTTGCCGTTGCCTCCGCCCGGTGTTTTTATCGAGTCACCATCCCTTTTTTTACCCGGTTCTGGGGCCGGCACCGACTTGGGCTGGCTTGCCCACCCAGTAGCTAGGCAGGCAATCGAGGTGAAGTTTCCCTGCCCAAGAAACAACGCGCCGGCCGGTGACTCGAACCTCGGGATTGCCGTCATGCCAGTCTTGAGTCCAATGCTCTAAACCACTCTCCCCCCGCGGTCATAATAATATATATATATCTATTTATATATATATATATATATATATATATATATATATATATATATATATTATATATATATATATATATAATATATAAAGATAACAACACAAATTTTATATAATCAAACACACACTATATAATTAACCAAAAATATATATATATATATATATATAATATATATATATATATCCATTATATATATATATATATATATATATATATATATTATATATATATGTATGTATGTATTATATATAATACAAATATATGCATATATTTTTACATACATACATACATGTATATATACATACTTACATATATATTTTTGTGTATTATATGTATATATATATAATATTTTATATAATATATATATATATATTATATAATGTGTGTGGGGTGTGTGTGTTTTTTGTTTGGTGTGCGTGTGCGTGTGCGTGTGGCGTGTTGTGTGTGGGTGTGGTGTGTGTGTGTGTGTGTGTTGCGTGTGTGGTGTGTTGTGTGTGTGTGGTGTGTGTGTGTGTGTGTGTGTGTGTGTGTGTGTGTGTGTGTGTGTATTGTGTGTTGTGTGTGTGTGTGTTTGTTTGTGTTAATATACATTTATATGTATATATTTCACAATATATAATTCGTTTTAATTATATATTATATATATTCATTTATTCATATGATATACCTATATAAAATATATATATATATATATATATATATATATATTATATATATAATATATATATATTATAAATATATATATATATCGTCAAAAACCGCGGTGCCGAATGGTTAGAGCTCGGACTCAACACTGTCACGACGGCAATCTGAATTCGAGGGTTCGAGTCACGACCGCCCGTTGTTCCCTTGGGCAAAGAACTTTCACCTTGATTGCCTACCTAGCCACTGGGTGGCCAAGCCAGCCCAAGGTTTTGTGCTGGTCCAAGCCCGGATAAATAGAGAGAATGATTACCCAAAAGGGACCACCGGCACCCCTCCGTGGAAAGAACTGGGGACCCTACCACGTACTCACTCCAAGAGCATCACAACATGAAAAATACATTAAGTATCATGCTGTGGGCCACGGCGGCTCAGACTGAACCTACCCTAAAAAAAAAAAAATGTATGTATAATACATATATATATGTGTTTCATATATATATATATATATATATAAAAATAATATATATATTTTTTGTTTTTGTGTGTGTGTGTGTGTTGTGTGTGTGTGTGTGGGTGTGTGCGTGTCGTGTGTGTGTGGGGGTGGTGTTGTGTTGTGTGTGTGCGTGTATCTGTGTGTATGTGGCCCCCGGTGGTGGAGTGGTATGAGCATCGGACTTTCGGCAGGGTTCGACTTACCGGCTGGGCGCTTCACCCAAGTGCCAAGTCCCTGGGCAAGGATCATGATCAACCACCCCAGTATGAAGACCCTCAGTCAAGGGACAAAACCCCCATTGGCACACACACAAAAGATATATATAATACACACATATCTATATATATATATATATATATATAAAATATATATTATATATTATAATATATATATATATATATATAAATTATATGTATATATTATAATTATATATTTATATATATATACAAATTATATGTATATGTTATACATATATATATATTATATATATATAGTTATATAATACAAACCACACACACACAAAACACAGCCTCACGTCTTCGGTAATATTTTTTGCCGAAAACGTCATGCGGCGCATCGCTGAGTTCCGCTAAATACCGACTGCCTGTATTTATTTTGATGCAAATCAGCTTTCACTAAAGCTCCGAGAACAGAGGTCAGAAGGGGAAAAAACACGTGAAAAAAAAATCCCGCACGTACCAGCCGACACTGATTTATTTCTCATTTCTGATCTCTCGAAAGCGCCTTCCCTTTTCTGACACCCTGGAAGCACTGACGCGATTCCTTTAATTATTGTTTGCCAAATCAAAAATTCAGCAGAATATTAGTCCAATTTACGCTAGGCGTACTGTTACACTGTCGATATTGTATATGTTATATAAATGAATGGATGCGCGTGTGTGTGTGTGATGTGGTTATGTTTCTGTTATCAGGTAAATAGTTTTTCAAGAAGCTTTATGTTCAACACATCACTTAATCTAGAACACCAGAAATTCCTTTTCCCCAAAAAAAAGTGTGTGATAGGTTTTCCTGGATCCGGGGATCACCCACACTAACCCTGTTTTTAAGATTTGGGGCCTTTTATGGCTGGTGACAATTACTACCTCTTACCACATACTACCTGATTGTTCACTTGGAGCGTCGGGGTACTAATTATCTTGCTATATATATAATAAAACCAGCCATGACAAAAGCTATGATAAAAGTTATTGTATTATATGCCCTTAAAAACATCCGTGAATGAAAAATGTAGGGTGTCACTGGCAAAAAAAAAAAAAAAAAAAAAAAAAAAAAAAAAAAATTTCACTCCAAATGTTTAAGAAAACGACAAAAAGTAATAGAAAACGGAAGAGAGGCGGTCTATGGATACTCTTTCGTACCCTTTTCATCTCAATTCAAGTCTATGGAAACGGCCCAGCACACCTGAGGCCCCGAAACCATCGACCTCTCCATTATTCTTTTAACTACCACCGCAGCTATAGTCCACTGCCAACTCCTCCCAAACTCCCACATCTGACATTACAGAACGTGGTACAGCTAAACATTTTAATTTCCTGAAAATATAAGCAGACACTACCTAAACCAGGAACGAATTTAAGCAGCATTAGATTCAATCTACAAATAAATTTTGGCATTCGTCATGTTCATCAACGGGGAGGATGATCTTCATGTTCATTCCGGTTTTTCGTTGGTCCGCCCTCGTGTCAACATAAAAATACCCAGCTTAGGGTTTTATACTGGAAACTTTGATCAGTTTTCTATATAAAGATATAGGGTAGCGAGAGAGGAAGGGAAAGGCAGGAGAGGAGAGAGAAAGAGAGAGAGAGAGAGAGAGAGGACGGCGGAGGGGAAGAAAAGAGAGAAAGAGAGAGCGACAAAGGGAGAAAGAAATAGAAAATAAGAGGAAAAGCAAGGAAAAGCAGAAGAGGAGAAAGGGGAAAGCAGAGAGAGAGAGAATTGCAAATATACAAGCGACCGTGCTGCACAAAAAATAGCAACACACACACACACACACACATATATATATATATTTTTTTTTTTTTGTGTGTGTGTGTGTGTGTATATATGTATGTATATATGTATGCATATATGTGTATATGTATATACATATTATGCATATATATGTATTTATATGTATATGTGTATATATGCATATATATACACATACATACATACATACATATGTGTATATATATGAATTTTATATATAATATATATAATATATATTATATATATATTATATAATTATATATAGTATATATATATATATATATATATATATATATATTATGTATATACATATGACCACACACACAAACACACACACACAAACACAAACACAAATAAAAATAAATATATATATATATATATAATATATAATATATATATATATATATAGAGAGAGAGAGAGGGGAGAGAGAGAGAGAGAGGAGAGGAGAGAGAGAGAGAGAAGAGAGAGAGGATGGGGCTGTGTGTGTATGTGTGTGTAAATAAAGATAGTTATATATACATATACATATATGTATACATGTATATATATACATATATATATATTTATATATATGTATATATACGCATGCATACACACACACACACACACACACACACATATATATATATACACAAAATTGGAGAGGAGATGGGCACCACCAAGATTCTAAGCCAACGGAAATGTCACCATGGATATCCTCTCAAATCATAATATACTGGATTGGTGGAGGCCCGGGTCAACAACGACCGCGTTCCCTACTAAAGTGCCATAGGGCAGCGGAAGCGACTACTGTGTACTACTGCGGCACAAACTACACCTTCAGTAATACTTCCCAAGAGCAATAGGCACTTGGAATGTTCGCACCTTATATGCATGTTTCAAAAACAGTACATACGAGTTAGCCAGTGAGACATCCTAGGACTGCCAAAAAAAAGGTAGACAGGTTTTAACTAAACTGTCTCTACTGAGTGTCACAAAATATGGTACAGCAGAGATGACAGCAAACTTCAACATGGCGTTGGGTTTATTGTCAACAAAAACAGAGTGAACTCAGTTATTACTGTACATCAATCAACAGCTGGGTCAAATCCATCCGCATTCCTGCCATTAAAATCCTGTCGTTCATGTCTATGCCCCACTTGCTAGATACAAGGATGAAGAGTAGAATTTTATCTCCCGAGAGAGACCTAATGAGTGGAAAGCAAAGGTGGGTGAAGATGGATATGAATAATGCCTGGTACAGTGGGGTGTTTGGCCTGGAGATATGAATGATTGTGGACTGCGACTTTTGGAATTTTCCAACTCTACAAGCTTACACTAGCTATCACTTTGTTTCCTTATAAAACATCTAGGAAAAACCCGGCACTCTCCTGATGTTGTAAACACACAACCAGGTCAACTACGTCCTCTTACCCAGCAGATTTAGGACCAGCATCAACACACCCAACACTAGAACCTTCCCTGGAGCCTGTTGGTAGTGATGACTCTTAAGCTCAAATATAAAAAAAAGATTCAGAACCCCAAGAGCTCCTGCATCAAACCTGATATAGAAAAGCTCAAAGACCCACAAATAGTATCACTATTTCAGGCTCAATGCTCTGACAAACAATGTAAGAGAATTCCAAGATGCCTCAGAGGTATTAGGAAAGAAAAGAAAAAAGAATAAGCCTTGTTGATGAGCCACGAGAATTAAAAAGAAAACTGACTCTATTGCAAAAGAACAACACAGTTCAGTAAACAAAGAGATCAGACATGAAATGAAAGAAGCCAAGGAAAAATGGATTACACTGCTCAATGTGACAGTGTTGATAAGGCAATGAAAATGGGTGACATCGAAAAAGCATATGGCCATGTAAAGGTCTTAACCAGAGCACAGCAGTCTAAGGACACAGTTATCGAAGACAGAAATGACAGTCTACCGACAGAAAAAAAAGGAAATTATGAAAAGAAGGACTGAGTATTGCAGAGAGCTTTACAACTTTGAGTTAAATACGGACCCCAACATCCTGAACAACATGCCCAGCATAAACAGAGTGAGGAGGATGCACCAATCTTTCAAGATGAAGGAGAGGGACTCAAACACAGCCTCAAGACTGGTAAATCACCAGGCGTCGACAACATACCATCAGAGCTCCTGAAACATGGTGGCCCAGAACTTCTTAAGCAATGACCCCCCAATTTCCCAAAAAAAGAGAAAAAGAATGCCAAAGAAGGATTTCACACAATCTTAAAAAACTTTAGAATAAGATCAAATTGAAAACCCCGATTTATTGTGGGATAAGAAAAAACCCCGGACATTGCAAAAAGCAATTCTCCGGAAACAATGGAAACATTTCAGACAAATTCGAATTCGTGGTGGTTGCGCAAATAATTCTCTCTCCCTTTAACATCTCCTTCTGAATTCTGTGTGCCCGGGGGAATTTCATCTATTCATTCTGTATGGACCCGTTTTTCTTATGAACCTCAGATTTGCTGATGAGGCGAAGGAGAAATGCAAGACCTCACAAAACTTGAAGAAGCAGTGAGCTGGGGAACAAAAAAACCTCTTGGCAACTTTAAGACCCGTTAGCTCTCTTTGTTTGGCATGTGAACACTTTGGCCACAACCTTCTTACAGGGAATGTGAGCGGCAAAGGGAGAAGAAGATGGCAGCACAAAGCGTGGGTCGACCCAAAATAAAGAAATGGACTGACCTAGACAGCAAGATCCAGTGTAACACCCCTACGACATCAATCAAGGGGACTGATCTGTTTATATATATAATTAAAATATATATATTAATAATTTTATATATATATATATTTTAAAATAAAATTATAAAATATATATAAAAAAAGAGAGAGAGAGGAAAACAGAAGACAGACAGAGACAGATATTACATATATTTATACCTATGTATGTTCGTATAAAATAACTAAAATATGTAAATATATATATATATATATATAAAATATATATATATATATATATATATATATATTTTATATATATAATGTATGTATGTATGTACTTTTTGTGTGTGTGTGTGTGTGTGTGTGTGTGGGGTGTGTGTGTGTGTGTTGTGTGTGTGTGTGTGTGTGTGTGTGTGTGTGGTGGAAGAAAAACCCCCCAAAACAAAGACTAGATTTATTGAAAATGAACTACAGTTTCGAAATCCAACAACACGGTTTTTGTATACATGTATATATATACATACATATAAAATTATATATATATATATATATTTTATATATATATATATATATTAATTATATATAGTATATATATATATATTATTACATTTATATTATTATATATATATATATTTATCATATGCATAATATATACATATATCTACTAGTACATACATATATTATACTACATATATATACATATATATATATATATACTATATATATATATATATATATATATATAGTATATATATATATATATATATGTGTGTGTGTGTGTGCGTGTGTGTGTGTGTGTGTGTGTGTGTGTCTGTGTGTGTGTGTGTAATATATATACATGTGTATATGCGAGTAGAACAACGAAGGGAAGTACAAGAAAACACACGAATATGCCGAAGGTTTTTTCGCATTTACTGTTTCATCAGGCCGTCATCATCGGGGCAATAAATGCGAAAAGGCCTTCGGCATATTCGTGTGTTTTCTTGTGCTTCCCTTCGTTGTTCTACTTGCAATCTGTTCGACATGAATTCCACATATGTGTATACATACATATATATATATATGTGCATATATGTATATATGTGTGTATATACATATATGAATAATGTATAATATATGTATATACACATGTATACACATACATATATAAGTATATATATATATATATATATAATATATATATATGTAGATGTGTATATATATGTAGATGAGTAGATATATGAGTAGATGAGTAGATATATGTATGTATGTATATATATATTTATGCATATGTATGTATATATATACATATATGTATTTATGTAAGTATATGTGGTGTATATATAATATATGTATTTATGAGTATTATATATTATATATATAATATTATATATATAGTATATATTATATATATAATTATATATATATATATGCATATATACATAGATTCCTCTAATATGCATATAGATAGATATAGATAGATAGATAAATAGATAGATAGATAAATAGATAGATACATACATATATATATTTGTGTGTGCACAAATATAAAGGATCAGTAAACGGTACTGTGCCAGAGGAGCATCATGCAATTGACTAGATGACAGACATTTTAGATTTAACCCTGGGTCGGTCTCTCTCTGGAAATCCGTTCGAGTCATTTTCCTCTTTTTTTTCCAAAAATCTCGTTTGAAGCGGGTTTTCCTACTGAAAGTTACCAGTATATGGACTTTTATATTGTTTTCAAGTGATATCTTCATTAAAAATAGCTATAAATCCGTGAAATTTGAGGACAGTCAAGCCAAATGCAAACAGAGGGAGTGGTAGCCTTCAAAGTGAGTGACGGTTCTTATTCTCCTTCGACGAACCTCCGACCCAAGCTAACTCGCGACGCTTAAAATACGGGTTGACTGCGGAGTCCGTGTGTTGGGATTCCACTTCGTGAACGTCAGACAACACAGCTTGGAAACGTCGCCTCTGCAAATCGACTTTCATCCGGCTCAGCAGCTGCTAGCGGGCTTACATCAGGACTCTAGGAGGAAAGGGGATGGGGAGAGGAGAGGTGAGATCGTTCAGGGCTTGGAGGCGCAAAACGTGGAAGCTCAAGGAGGTTTATAGAAATTCGAGTTGAGGCAAGTGAATTTGCAAAGGAAGAGTCGTCTCCGGCACCGGAATCTTATACAAGTAAGGGTTGGCATCCTCAAGAGAAGAGACCTTACTCCTGGGATGCTCTCGCTTGCCGCAGCCGAAAAAAAAACAGTTGCTGGAAGGAATTTGAGTAAGGAAAAACAAAAAAAAAAATCTTCGCTTGTTTTTCTTGACTTTCGGTAAGCAAGTAACATTTTTTTTCCTAAAGAGAGATATTCAAAGATTCTAGATTGATGTAAACTTATTTACTGTACAACTTTGTTGGCAGTGGCATATGATTTTTTTAAAAGATATTTAATGTTAATACAATACAATGCAACACAGGAAATAAAGTATCTTTAACCCTTCTATTGCAGGCTTACGTTTTAAAATTTATTCGAAGATGTTGGTGGCGGCTCTGTACTAAATACTAATTTATATAATTAATACTCCCAAGTAGATATTCCATAAATATAAAAATAATCAGAAAATGACTGATAAACCTTTGTACTGTACTGGCGCTTTGGAGTAGCAGTCAAGCTTTTATAATTATAACTTTTCAGCACTGGGCACTATATTTCCAGTATCCTGTGTTTATTACCATAAATGCAGTCGCGATTACAGTAGTTGTTCACAAGCCCTTCCCTTTTTGCATGTAACAAGTGTATTAACCATATTGCCAGAAGATTGACACTAATTCTTACAACTGCAGACATTTCTACCAACTACCAACAATATATATATATATATATATATATATATATTATATATATATATATATATATATATATATATATATATATATATTTTTTTTTTTTTTTTTTTTTTTTTTTTTTTATCAACATACAGTACTGCTACTTAGGATGATGATAATTATAATTAGGATGATGATAATGATGATGATGGTGATGACAATGAAAATGGAATGTTGATATATTACTATAATCATTATTATAATAATTGTAATATAAAAATGATAATGATAAAAACAATGACAATAATAATAATGATGACGATTACCATTACTATCATTATTATTACTACAACGATAATAATCACCATTATGATTACAATAATTATTATTATAATAATTGTTATTATCGTTGACACCTCATTATCATTATTGTTATCATCACAAGAATGACAATTGTGATGATGATGATATTGTTAATAACGATAAAGAATGGTGATAATAACACACTAATCTCCAGTTTTATATGACCTGTATATTCACAAATAATTAGTAGTTTTTAATTTTGACCTACAACTGAATACTTATCCAGAATCTTAGCCTCGCGAATGTGCATTCAAATTTTCAAAATATTGTAGCCTTTACAGTATGCAAACTGGTTAATGACTTACGCCTGTAACTGAATAGATATTTCAAGTTTGATTTTAATATGGTGGTCTGTAGAATTCAGAGCAAAATGCACATGGAATCTCTGCAGGATTTATTCTGCTACAGGACTGTTTTCTTTTTAATCATAATGTACGTAGATGTTTTGCAGAGGGAAAGTAAAAGGCCATAAAGGCAAATACAAAAGGTTTACGTTTGGAGAAGGAGGAGAAAGTGAAATTACTAATTATCGTAGGGAGAATGCAGAAGTGAGCAGGGTCTCTTAAGGTAAAAATATATATAAATTAATAAATAAAAACGGGAATAGTTGAGATTATAAAAGAAGGAGATGCATCTGGAACAGAAGTATCAAGTAAGATTGATGCTAGAAGAAAGCGCGATTATAAAACTGAAGATGAAAAGAGAGACCTGGATCTGAAAAGGATAACATCAGAGGAAAATTATCCTATAGCGAGGGGTCGTGCCAAGTTATTGTCATATGTGGGTATTGAAAGTAAGTCACACCATGGATAGATTTTTCTTTTTTGAGCAAAAAATTAATAGGAGTGTCAGGGACACGCCAGAGACACGTCAGAGTTGAAACAGAGACCAAATACTTCAGTTGTGGGATATTTGGCAATTTCGTAATTTCACTACGAATTGTCCGGCCTCAAGGGAGCCAAAAGATATATCAAAACTTAGTAGCTACAAGTCATTCCTAAAGTTGTTCATGATTCTTTTCTTGAATTCATAAAGGGGAAGTTAACCTTATCCTTGGTATAGGAAAAACGAGAAATGTTACCTTTGTGGTGAAGACCTGGGGAGTACCTTGTTGATTATAAAGAAATTATTTCACAGACGCACATAAAGTTGTAGAGACATAGCGCCAACACCGCAATGTCCATAAACACTCAGGATATGAAGGACTAAAGTAGACAAAATTGTCGCTTCCATCGCAACTGTAGTTCTGAAGAGACGCTGAAGGCCCAAGACGGCAAAAGCAGCAGGGGCCCCTGTAGAGTCTTCCGGCCAGGAAGTGGTTGATTTGAATTATGCTTCCTCTATGAAGTGAATCTTCGGGATGAGAAATGTTACTGTTGATGATGGCCGCGCTACTGTTTTTACTACTGAGGATTTAGATGCAGATTCGTACAGATCTTTTCGAGTTTTAGCCAGAGGTATTAGTAAATATGAGTTAAATGGAATATATGTGTTATTCATTCATTAAAAAGATTTTGAAATTAACATAAGAGAAGGCTTGTTGGCTCTTATTCTGTCGTCGTATGATATTGGGCAATGGTTTTAAATACTATAAAAACAAGGGGGAATGAAGTAGTAAATTATGAAAAAATAAGGGCATTGGAGAAGGCAGAAGCAAGAGTTAAGAGTCGTTGGGATAAGTCTTGTATTTTTAAAAGTGGATAATTTTGAAACGGATTTATGTTACCACCACGAATGTGTTTCTCTCTCTTAGTTTTTTTGTGAATTTTTTTATGTACAGGTGGCTCCACATGTATTATAGGCCCTTGTGACCGATCTTGATTCCCATTCCTTGAATTGTGTGAAATTGTTTTTTATTAAAAATGATATCGATAAAAAATTATTTAACTGGAGATTGAAGTTTGACAAATGTACATACAAAAAAGCGCTAGTGGGATCCAAAATGAAATTCGCGTGCTAAAGACAAATCCCAGCTAGATTTGAAGCACAATATCTGTTAATTAAATAACTGTAGATGAAAATATTTGGGATTTTTAAATTCATATTGGTAATGCTGATAAAAGTTTCGGATTCAATTTGAGCTTTAGCTAGCCACTAAGGAACTTTATTTTGATTAATGGAAATTTACGAAAAGGGGGGGGGGTGGCCAAGGAAAAACCCGCAAAAGTAACTCTCACTAACATTTCATGTTTTCATTATGAAAGTATCTACTTAAAGGATTTCCCATTTGAGCTTAAACATATTCATTATTATAGATTTATTATATTGATGTCACTGTCATTTAAGAATATCAGTCAGTTCTTCGTACATTTAGATACACCTAATAATGGAATAGGAAATGGAATAAAACTAAAACAAAGTTAGAATTAAATTAAATATATACTGTAAAAAGTATAAAAGAATTTTGATTTCAACCTTGATCTACAGAGCTTTTAAAAAAGCCCCAAGTTAACATTTAAAATTAGAAAAAACGGTTTCCCAATCCGTTTCTTTACGTGGGCTTTAAAAAATATTAAAAATTTTTGGTCTTTTAACTAAAAACCCGAAATCAAAAAAATAATTTTTATTTTATTCTTTGTAAGCGCTTATATAAATATAAATATATTTGTGTATATAAATATATAAAATATATATATTTTTATATATATAATATATATATTTATAAATATGTATTGAGGGGTTTTGGTTATTATGTATATGCAATAAAATTTTTTATTTAAGTCATTGTTCATCCTTTTTCTCTTTTTAGATTTTAAATGTTTTGCTCAATACATAAATTTAAATTTTCCCATAGGGGAAAAAAAAAAACTTGATTTTTTACACACTAAAATAGCAATGAATACCTTTCATTTCGATGTTCTAAAAAAACATGTTTAGAAATTCGTAAACCTTTTAAAAATTCGTTTGTTGCAAGAAACAGAGAGTAATTTTATTTACAAATTTAGAAGATAAGAATATAATAAAATAATAAAATTAATACTAACCAGATTAAATAAAAAAAATTTTCCTAAATTGATTTTAACCCAAGCCGGTTCCTTTTTTTACTTTTCAGATTTTTGAAGCGGTCAACTTTCTCGGGGTTTTTTAAAACTTTGGTTTTTACAAAAAAATAAAAAATTGGGAAAATCCAATAAAAAAAAAAAATGAAAAAAAAAACCTTTAAATCTTTAAAAAAAAAAATTTTAATATTTTTAAAAGGTCGTGACCCCTTTATTATGTTTTTGCTATAAAAAATATGTTTTTTCCCTTTGTCTTTTTTTTTTTTTGATTTTAATTTCTTTAAACAAATTTACTTTGAAAAAAACTTGGGATTTGAAAAGCTATCCTTTGAAAAACACGTTTCTAAAGAAATTTAAATGAGCCAAAAAGGTTAAAGGGACAAAAAAGAGAAAAATTGAAAAAAAAGAAAAAAATTTTAAATTTTATTTATGCAACCAATTGAAAAAGTTTTCTAATGGAATTTCGGTTTTAACAGGACCAAAAGTTGTAAAATCTTGGGAATTTTAATTTTTTTTAAAAAAATTAAAATTAAATAAAAAAAAAAAAAAAAAAGGGAAATACAAGAATTAAAGATTTTAAAAATATTAATATAATAAAAGGAATTAAAATTTTTAAAAAATATAAATAAAAATTTTTTAATTTTTTTTTAATTATATACCCCAACAATTTTTAAAATTATTAAAATACTAAATATTTATAAAAATATTTTAAAGATATAATATTAAAATTATAATAAAAAAAAAAAAAGGGAAAAAAAAAAAATATTTAAATATATTTTTAATTAAATGATTTTAATAAATATAAATTTAAGAAAAGTTTAATTTTAAAGGTATTATATTATATATATAAAAATAGATTTATAAAAATATAAACCAAATTAATATATAAATTTAAAATATAATAATATAGATGTTTTTTATATATATAAATACTAATATATATATATATATATATATATATATATTAAATTATATATATATTTAAAAAAAATAATTATTTTAAAAATTTTTTTAAAAATATTATTAATATTATATATTATATTATAATATATATATTTCATTTATATTATAAAAATTATATATATATAATATATATATATATATATATTATGACTAAAAAGAAAATTTATTATTTTACCTTCACCTACCTTTCACAGATATAGAAACAATTACCTGCTTGGTGATTTCTTAGTAAGTGCGCATAGAATGTTAATGACCTTTTTGCTAGAAGCACTTTATGTAAAAAAAAATACCATTCCTTTGTGACAATATCCCCATTAATCCCCCAAGGTACGAATCGGGACAGATAGCTTCCCCCGGGTTATAAATCACAGATAAAACACCCAAACCCCACATGGAAAAACCTGCACGTACAAAAATTCTTTCATCAATTTCAGTTCTGTGCAGTTAGGGTCTCTTGGGAAAACCCCGGAAAAAAGTGAAAAAATACCGGGAATTTTAACCCAAATATTCCCCCCTTTTTTTCAAAAATTTTTTATAATTTCTTTTATTACCAAAAATTAAAAAAGGCTGGGAATTTCCCAGAAAAACGTTTTTATTTTTTCCCAAAGGGAAACAGGGGAAAATTTTTTCGTTTTTAAGGAAAAGGGTTTTTTTTTTTTTCATTTTTTTCCCCTTTCCCTTTTTTTTTTTTGGGAAAAAGGGGGGGGGGGGGGGGGGGGGGGAAAAAAAAAAAAAAAAAAAAAAAAAAAAAAAAAAAAAAAAAAAAAAAAAAAAGGGTTTCTAAAAAGGCATTATTATTACTGAGCCCTTTGTAGACAAAGTTTGGGAAAAAAAGGGAAAAAGGGAAAAAAAAAGGGAAAAAAAATATTAATATATAAACACCACTTGAAAAGCCGGGGAAGTTAAGGACATTTATAAAATTGTTATTTAATAAAAAATTTTTTGAAAAAATAAAAACCGGGAAATCAGAAAAACCCTTTCCCCTAAAAAAATAATGAAAATTAATAATAATAAAAATAAATAAAAAATAGTAAAAAATAAAAATTTTTAAAAATTTAATAATAATATTTTTGATAATAATAATTAATAATAATAAAAAATAAATAAAATAAAATATAATTAAATTATTTTTTTTTATAGGGGTTTCCGGGGAATGTTTATTTATTTTATTAAATAAATAAAAATAATTTTTTATTAAAATTACTTTTAAAAAATAAAAAAAAAAAAAAAAAAAAAAAAAAAAAAAAAAAAGTTACTCCCCTATTGCACAAAAAGGCTGTTTTATATGTGAAAAAAACTTTTGTCAGGCCTTTGAGTTTTACTCTTTGCCCAATTATTTAAAAAAAAGGGGTACTCCGCGTTCAAAAATTAAACCAAAACATTCAAATAAACATGCAAACGGCTTTCTATTAATTTTCTTTTGGGAAAAAATTTTTATGGGCTCTTTTAACTAAAGCTAAATAGTAAAGGGAAAAAATAGTATTATAATAATTTAATATTTATATAATAAATTTTTAAAATTTAAAAATAAAATATTAGATTGTTGGTTTGTTCTTGGGTTTTAAAAAAATTTATAAAATTTTTTATTAATATTTTTATTTATTTAAAATATATATTAATTTAATTAGAGTTTGTTGGGGTGCTGTTGGGTTTAATTTAAAAATTAATAAAAATAATATATATTATATTTTTTAATGTTGGTTTTTGTTTGGGTGGTGTTTTTTTGTGGTTTGTTTTTGTTTTTGTGTTTGTGTTATGGGGTGTTTTAGTGTTTTGTTGGGGTTTGGGTTGTTTTTTGGTTGTGTGGATAGGGGTGTTTTTGGTTTTGTGTTTTGTTTTGAGGTTGGGGTTGTGGGGTAAATCTAAAATTTATAATTTTAAATTAAAATAGGATATTATATAAAATAATTAAAATTATAATAAATTTTTTTAAAATTAAAGATGGATTTTTTTTAAAATAATACTTTTAAATTAAAAACTTTTTTAAAATAATAATATAAAAATTTTTTAAAATTCCATACCCACAATATTATATATAAAATAAATTATAAAATATTATATATATATATAATAATAAAATTATATATTTATATACATTTAACAGCACCCCAATTATATATATATATATATATATATATAATATATTTTATTTTATATATATATTATATATAAATTATATAATTTTAAAAATCATTATAGCTTTATCAATTATTACATTATGCAATGTATAATACTTTGTATATATCTATAATATATTATTTTATTTATATTTTAAATAAAATTATAAAATATATAATATTTATATAATGCTTTTATATACATATATTATAAAATTATATATATTAAAATTATATATATTTTATTTATAAATATACATTCTAATTAATACATATATGTTGTGCACATAACATATCAGGGCATACATATATATATATAATATTAAAAAAAAAAAAAAAAAAACCAACACACCCACACACACACACCCCCACACACACCCCACACACACACACAGAAAATCGAAGAGCCCCCAAAACCGCAGGTTCCCGGGGCAGATCATAAGTTGGTCGGGGTTCACTCAAAATTTCCGTTCATCCGTGATGCCTGGGGGGTTTCCCTGACGGAATGAGAAGGAAGGAGGGGGGCCCCAGGGATACAGCATGACTCTTCCTAACCGTTTATAGGATTTGATAAGCTGAGGGACCCTTTAGCCTACGGGAAACCCTTTTAAAAGTAAACGCCCGTTTTCAGCACAAGAGCCCGGGTGTATACCCAAACCAAAGCAACTTTTAAATCGTAGAAACGCTGGAGCAAGGTTGGCGTCACGTACCGGTTAAAATCGGAGGTCCTGGGTAGAAGAACTTTGGGGATTTTTGAAGGAGAAAAGAAATTCCCTAAAGGATATTGCCGAGAGATTGGTTATTTTAGCAACGTTTTGGGCATGAGTGATATTTCCGTTTTTCACCATTCCTGTAAAGCTCTTTAAATTTTAAAAAATAAAGTATTATGAAAGTGCTTTACAATTTAAATTTCAGAAATTCATTTTTTTAGGAATTCACGGGAATACAGTCTTGTCCGGATTATTTTTAAAATGGGAAACGGTTAATAAAATTTTTGCGGACCCCCAGAAAGCCAAATTTACTCACTCCTCACATTCGCTTGAAGGGGCCCCAACCCACACACCACCACCCACACCACACACACACACACACAACACACACACCACACCACACACACACACCAATTTAAAATTTAATTATAAATATATTAAATATATTTATATGTAGTAATTATTAAATTTAAAAAATATATAAATGATATCTTATAATTTATATAATTATATATATTTATTCTATATATATATTAATATATATATATATAAACACATATATATAAAAAATTAATAAATTAATTTAAATTTAATAAATATTAAAAATTTTATTATAAAACCACAATTTTTAAAAATTACAAAAATGTTTTAAACCCTGAAAAGCCCGGGGAGGAAGAACAAACCCTTGATCCACTCGGCGGGGGCCTTTTTCGCCAAATCAAGGGATTTTTTGTTAACTTGGAAAGGAGTTAAAAAGGCCCCCGGGAAAAATTTTGGAAAGCGGTGGATCCTACTGTCTATTCGTTTTTCCTCTACCCTTAAAGCGGATAGCATGTTTTACTTTAAAAATTCAGAAAAAAAACTTGGGAAATTTTTACGGAAAGCGTGGGTCTTCCGAAAACGCGGCAAGAAGTCCTTCAGATAATCTTATCCCTTTTCGTTAAATTTCCCCGTACTTGCCTTTTTGAATTTTAGATATCCAGAAAAAGTGGTGAAATAATTTGTCAAATCAGCCCTACCTTGGTCTTGTATATTGTTCAATGTTAAAGTTTTTCCTTTTTCGAAACAAAATTTACCCTTTTGTGGGGAAAATCACCCTGTAAAGCCCTGTTTCAGTGCAACAGTCCCACGGGAAATGTCTTTAAAATTTTATTTAGTTATTTTTTTTTTTGCCTCATTTTTTTTCGGGTTTTGTATACCAAAAGTTAAAATTGGAAACCCTTTTTGGGGTTTTAAAGTTATAATTTATTTCCCTTTTTACAGTGAGTAATGATTTAAAAATGCATCGTTCCTTTAACACCATTTTTCTAGGTCGAAACTCAAGTCCCAACTTCGTAAAAATATCTTCTATATACATTGTGTATTATTAGAGAGAGAAATATTTTTTTTTGTTGTTTAATTATTACTTCCATTGCTTTTGCAAACATAAACGATTTCTTTTTGATTACCCCATAATAGGGAAAAAAAAAAAAATATAAAAAGGGGTTTTTGGGTTTTTACATTTTGCAACTTCCCCCCCTTCCTTGTAAATATTCCCCAAAAATTTTTTTTCTTCCCCAATTTAAAACCCAAACTTGCAAAGTTTCAAGGATATTCCCCCAAAAAAAATTTTTTTTTAATTTTAATTAAAAAAAATTTTAAAAAAAAAAAAAAAAAAAAATAAAAAATTTTTTGGGGGTGTGTGGGTGGGTGGGGTTTTTGTTGGGTTTTTTTGGGTGTTGGGGGTTTTGTTTTTGGGTTTGTTGGGGGTTTTTGGGGTTTTTTTGTTTGGGGGTTTGTTTTTTGGGGGTGTGGTTTTTTTTTTTTTTTTTTGGGGGGTTTTTTTTTTTTTGTTTTTGGTTTGTTTTTTATTTTTTTTTTTTTTTTTTTTTGGGGGGGGGGGGGGGGGGGGGGCCCCCCGGGAAAAAAATTGTTTCCTCCCTTTTTA
The DNA here is from genome assembly GCF_015228065.2 of Penaeus monodon. NCBI lineage: Eukaryota > Metazoa > Arthropoda > Malacostraca > Decapoda > Penaeidae > Penaeus > Penaeus monodon. The sequence goes on from NC_051391.1 coordinate 55,311,202, forward strand.
AGAAAAGTGGTAACAATTTTTAATATTTAAATTTTTTAAAAAATCCCACTTTTTTTCCCCACATAGCAACCCACCCGGAATTTTGCAGTGGTCCAATAAAATCCATAAAGTTTTTATGTTTTTGGTCTAAAAGGAGGGTTGGGCCCCCCGGGCCCTGGGGGCCCGGGGAAACCGGAAAATTTTTTGGGGAAAAGGGGGGTAAACCCTTTTTAATTTTAGTAAATACATACTCATAAATTTCAATTTTTTGTTTATGGGGGTTTGGTATTTTTTTTTTTTCTTTTTTTTTTTTTTTTTTTCTTTTCTTTCTTTTTTTCTTTTATTTTTTTCCTTTTTTTTCTTTTTTTTTTCTTTTTTTCCTTTTTCTTTTTTTTTTTTTTTTTTTTTTTTT
>NC_051391.1:55311692-55316692 GCF_015228065.2 Penaeus monodon
CCCCTTTTTATTTATTTTTTTTTTTGGGTTGTTTTTTTAAAAAATATTAAAAAAAAAACCCCAAAACAAAACAAAAAAAAAAAAAAAAAAAACCCCCCCTTTTTTTAAACAAAAACCCAAAAGAACCCCAAAAATTATATCGAAACCCCAAATTTAAATAACAAAAAATCAACCACACTCACTATCACTATTATATACTATAATTATTGTATCATTAGTTGTTTTTATCATTATCACTCTTTAAGGTTGTCTCTGTTTGGGCAATTCTGTCCTTGATTGCATCAACTGCAAGAAAATATTGATCAAAAAAATAAAAATATAACTCAGTAGGTTACTTGATGTTCAGTTCTTGATTTGCAGAATTTTTCGTCAGAGGTGACCTGCGTATCAGACACACACCACACACACACACGCACACACATCACACACACACACACCACACACACACACGCACACACACACACACACACAACACACGCACTAGGCACACACACCACACACACACATATGAGGTCGCGCAATTTGAAAATCACAAAGACGAAGAAATGCGACAAGATTCAATAATTGAGACGAAAAAAAATCAGATTCGTTAGTTATACGATTCTGTTGTATTTTCCAACATTACATTTACGCGTCTTACCTTTTTCCCGGCAGCTAAAGGAATAATCAACACGTGTAAGAAAATGTCATGAGATTTGGCGATTTGTCACTTTTTTTTTTCTCTCTCTCTCTCTCTGAACTCTCTCTCTCCTTCTCTTTCTCTCTTTCTAACATAATCTTTCATAACCTCTCTCCTCCTCCTTGTGACCCCATCTATTTTTTCTTCCGTTTGTATCTATTAGTCTCTCTTTCTCTCTGTCTCTCTCCCCTCTCTCTCTCTCGTTTCTCTCTCTCCCTCTCCCTCCCCCCCCCCCCCTCCCTCTCTCTCTCTCTCTCTCTCTCTCTCTCCAGTAAGTGATATTCGGTACAGGTGGAGGTCCCCTTAATAACATATGTTGTGAGAACAGATATGCCTTTTGGATGTTTGTAATATATCTAATATCGTACGTTTTTGTTATTGTTGTTGTTGTTGTTGTTATTGTTATTATTATTATTACTATTATTTTTATTATTATTATTATTATTATTATTATTATCATCATCATCATCATCATCATCATCATCATCATCATCATCATCATCATCATCATCATCATCATCATCATCATCATCATCATCATCATCATCATTATTATCATTATTATTCATGCATGTATTCCTTTATTTTCATTTCTTTCTAGAAATATGTGAATAAGTGAGGCTTTTACCTGTGAATCTCAGACACGATAAATAAATTGTTTATCAATATTAAATATTAAATCATAAAAAAATATCTAATTCCCAGACAACAATGTCGAAAACAGAATGAATTAAAACCGATGAAAAAAAAAAAAAAATAAAATAAACAAAAAATAAGATAAATACATACATGAAACATACAACAAAAAATAAATGACATGTTTATCACAAGTGCGTTTGTTGTTATTATAGAGACATGGCTATCTATCTTGGTTTGGCGGTTGTATAAATCCCCTTAAAACCTGGGATGAAGTCTCGTGGCTAAACAGCATTTCTACTGTCGTATTTAGTCCGTTAAGGCTGTGCTGATTTCAGAGTAGCCAACCTGTATATATATCTGTGGTTAGTTCGTTAAGGCCGTGCTGATTTCAAAGTAGCCAACCTGTATATATAGCTGTGATTGGTTCTTTAAGGTTTATCGTCAGAGGATAGTGTATAATGTCAAAGTTTAAATATTAATGCCGTCTTAATTCATTCAATTTCCTGGGAATAATTATGTACAATGGACTGAGGACCTAAAAGTATTTTTGTCAACACAACTATGCATATAAATAAACATTTGTCAGTCCAACATAAAAAGATAATATATTATACAAAGTACACGTATCCATAGTATTTATTGCATAAGAAATAAATAAAAATAAACTAAGTCGTGACTAGACGATTTTCAGGGAAGATTATGATATTACTACAAAACTATAACTTTCACAGCGGTTGGGTCTGAACGGCCAAAACCACAGAGACTAAAAGCAAATGAATACGTTGTGGTTAATAGAGTGCAAGGGACTGATGTGTGAGGGTGACTAATAATGCATAAGGAGAGCATGATAGAATAAAAATGTGCAGGGGATTATTAATAGGTAGAGTTGCAGGTAGCGGGGGGTGGAGGTGGGGGTAAGGAGAAAAGAACTTGAAAGTCTGTTCGTCTGTTTGTCAGCCTGTGTGTGTGTGTGTGTGTGTGTGTGTGTGTGTGTGTGTGTGTGTGTGTGTGTGTGTGTGTGTGTGTGTGTGTGTGTGTGTGTGTGTGTATGTGTGTGTGTGTGTGTCTGTTTTTATATGAATGTGCCTGTGTGTGTGTCCGAATATTTCCTATAAATGGTTTGTTGCCAAGGTTTCCCTTTTAATCAACTTTACATTAACTATTCATTAAGTAGGCTTGTGATGTACAGTTGCGGAATTCTATTTCAGTACACTTGTTGGTTCCCACTTTTGCACATCTGGCAGCCACTTCGATGTAAATATAGAGCAAATAGTATTGTTATGAATGAGACGAAAACCCTAGGCTGTTTGTAACAAGGAGTGTGATTGGCAGGATATAAAAGACCAAGTGTACTAGAATCTATTTTTGGAAACCACGTAAACGATTTCATACTTCGTTTTCTTCAAACAAGTGATAACAAATCATGTAGTACTAGCTATCACTGACTTTGTTTCGGGATATTTCTCAAATCCGATTTCCTGGCATTATTTGTTTGTCGAAATAGCAACACCTATGCATTACCCCCGTCTTTGAACACAGCTGTATATTTCTTGAAACTTGAAACTGCTTCATGCTTTAAAAAATGTATGTGTGACAGCTATATAATTTTTTTTTCTAATCGAACTATTTTTTCGCCTGAACCAAGCATTAAAACACTGATTCTATAAACAAAAGACACACTACATTATATTTTTCAATATAAAACATTAGCTGAACGCAAAACCGCAGTAAGATTATAGTGATTATGTAGACATTGTGTGTGTGTGTGTGTGTGTGTGTGTGTGTGTGTGCGTGTGCGTGTGCGTGTGCGTGTGCGTGTGCGTGTGCGCGTGTGTGTGTGTGTGCAATGTTTATAGAAATACGAAGTCAATATTTGGTGATGAGCAGCTATACAATATGTATAATTCTTGATTATTCTGAATGCTTTTTATCTTGTGATAAAATCTGACCATACTTTTCGCTATTATTATTCCGCAAGTCGTGGCGTTTCTCCGAGGAGTCGCTTTCGATAAGCTGAGCGAGAAGAGACATGTTTGCTTGTTTCAACGACTAGATAGGTGGTTCCCAGGAGGGCGAAAAAGTCTTAAAAACTTACTCCAGTACATGTGATGTATTATATCTGATTTATTGAAAGAAATATCTTATTCTTTCTGATAAAATAGGAATTCAATCTCGCTCTCTACTTTTATATGACATTTATATGAATATATATTTCCCTTGTATTTTGTCGTGCATGTCATGGTATATAATCTTAATATGTTTACAATAGAAATACTTATTCACCCGGAATTTGAGTAGTTTGAAGGAAGAGAAAACAAACATGAAATTGTTCATTTGATACTCGTTATGATGGAGAATCTTCATAAATTCCTGAATATTCATTTGGCGGCGAATCCTAATATATGCTAAACAAGAAAAAAATATGCCCGATGGTATGTGGCGTTATGATGACAAATGGGAAATCCAAGGTGAAAACGAGGCTACTAAGCTGACACTTTCTTTCAAGGTGGACGCAAGGCAAGCTGAAATTGCAAATTGAGGCCGCATCATTGGGATGAGGGAAAGTAATTTCTCTCCCACTGAAATAACCAGAAAGCCGGATATCTCTCGGTCGATGGTATACAGTTGAATAAGGTGGGAGGTCGATGGTGTACAGTTGAATAAGGTGGGAAGAGGAGGACACCCTGAGCGTTCAGACCGCCCTCGTTACGGATACCCTTTCACCAAAGCAGCTAAAATTCACATAAGCCGTAAAATGACTACGTGCAGATGGGATTCATCACAGAACGTTATCAAAGAGAGGTAGAACAAACGGCATTGCCAACATCGCCTCTAGTTCGCCCAGCAGTATGTAGAGAGCGCACGGGAAGCTCCATTGCTGGATGAGAAATAACAGGTGTAAATATTACCCTTTTTTCAATTTGCTCATAGACTTAATTCAAAATTTTATAAAGATATATGTTTATACGTCACATTTTATGTTCCGATTATCTATCATCATTTACTTTATATGTGACAGACGACACATCTATGAAAGGGCGAGGAGTGGCCACGTGATCAATAATAAGTGGGGTGGATTTTCATGCAAGGTGTTGGTGAACTCGCTTAGGATAACTGCCCAGTACACACATAAAAAGCAGTTACGAAATGGTTCGATAATCAAAACCACATGGAATTCCTTCCGCGACCAAGCGAGGCATGTGGATCAGACCCGATGAAAAATGGCCGAATATTGTCAGTGTTTGGGGAAAATGTAAGAACCTCCCAATGTAATAAGTATGACTGTCCCCAGTATTTGTTTTTCTTTTCTGCAATTATGCCTTTTTTTTACAAATAAACCGATAAAGCCATTTTTTAAAAACCTACACCTACGCATATACCATATACGGATGCGCATTGACAAACAAAGGTAAATAAATATTTAATCAAAGACAAAAGCGAGATGAACTGCCCATTTTATCACATTGCACGTGTTTTCCCCAAAGATATTAGATATCCTACAGCAAATGCATTGGGAGTAAGTTCTTAGCCTTTTGATATTCATCTTCTTTGGAACCACCCAGCTAGTAGCTCCCCGAGTTGAAACAAGCAAACGTGTATTTTCTCACTCGGCTGTGAATGTGACTCCTCACTAGATGGTGTAGCTACGGCCCACGAGAAGCATTTACAAAGGTATCAACGA
>NC_051391.1:55324192-55326692 GCF_015228065.2 Penaeus monodon
ACCATGAACACGGGAGTATACCCTGGTGTAGTGAGCAGGCCCGTACGATGCTGCTCAAAAGTCCACACTAGACAGGGCCAAGCCTGCTGGAAGGGCTTATCATTGGCTACCTCCCCCCCACCCAACCAACCAAGATACACCTAAGCCAGTAAGTTGGAGGTAAATCGGCTGTCTACCCCCTAATCAAAATCCATGACTGCACAAACAGAGCAACGGCCCTCATTCCCTGGAGGCGATGGTGCCCCTGGTTACGGTGGCGATCAGGATCGCTCCACTGTGCTAAAAATCTCAAGCTAAAAACAGGTGCCCTAAGTTGATGAACCTTTGCACATATAATATAAGGGCAATGAGAACTGAATCCGACTTACTAGTATTACTTGAGCAAATATATTTCATTAAATGGGATGTTGTATGACCCTGAAGTTAGAAGAAGAGGCGAAGAACAGAAGATACTAAATGATGGACATGTGCTGTATTGGAGAGGTAAACCCCAGGATAACAAGCAGGAATTAGGGGTAAGTTTCTTAGTTCACAAACGTTTAGAAAAGAATATCGTGGAATTCTGTAGTATAAGCGAAAGACTGATTTCAATAACAATAAAACTAAACAATAGGTACAATTTTAAGATTGTTTAAGTCTATGTTCCAACCTGCAGCCACAGTGATGAAGAAATAGAGAGCATCTATGATGTTCATTTAGCCTGGTCTCACGGCGAGAAACGATATCGCCTTGGGAAATCAAACGCAGGTGTCGTAGGGGAAATCACCGTCGTGGCAAAAGTGTCAGCGCGCCGAACCGCGGTTAATTAGAAAGGGCATCCAATTACGTAAGTGTGGTACTGCCAAATGATATCTCAATAATAAGTTGGGAGAGATCTAGATCCTGCAATGGAATAAATGTCCGTTGAACAAACATTCACATACACATGTGTGTGTCTATATATATATATATATATATATATATATATATATATATATATATATATATATATATATATATATATGTATATATACATATACATATATATACATATGTGTGTATGTGTGTGTGTGTGTGTGTATGTGTGTGTGTGTGTGTGTTGTACGTGTGTATGTATGTATATGTATATTCATATAAACTATCTATATATGTATCCCTATCTCTCTCTCTCTCAATCTCTATCTCTCTATCTCTCTTCTCTCTCTCTCTCTCTCTCTCTCTCTTTTATATTATTTATATATATATATATATTATATATATATATTATATATATATATATATATATATATATATAATATATATATATATATATATATATATTAATATATATATATATATATATATGTATGTATATAATACATGTATCTATACGATATATATATATATAATATATATATATATATATATATATATGTATATATATATATACACGCTCACACACACACACACAAACACACACACACACACACACACACACACACACACACATATATATATATATATATATATATATATATATATATATGTGCATATCTCTCTATCTCTCTCTCTTCTTGGTCTGACAGCCCAGAGATATGGACTACGTTACCAAAGTATGTAAAGCTCTCTGTAATTTCAACATCCTCGGCGCAAGCATGAATAGACTGAATAGGTTCCCCTAACAGGCCCCAAAAATCCTGAATCTTGGTCTTGGTCCAGGAGACCACCAGTGACTCCAGGGACTCAGATAGGATAGCAACATCATCAGCAAAATCAAGGTCTGAGACCTTGATATAGCCCAGTGTTGCTCCACACTGTGTTAAAAGTGTTGGAGCAAGGACACAGCCTTGCCTCACCCCTGAATTAGCAGGGAAGAAGTTTGACAGACCCCCACTACACTTTACAGAACTTTCAGTACCAGTATAAAGGCTTGCTATTAGGCCAATAATCTGCATCGGAATTCTCCTGAGCCTCAGGATCTCCCATAGCAATTCCCGATGCACCGAGTCAAATGCCTTCTTGAGGTCAATATAGGCTGCAAGCAACCCACGACCAAACTCACGACGGCGTTCCACAATTACTCGAAGCACTAGTATTCAGTCTATTGTGGGCTTGCCAGGAGTAAATCGAGACTGCTCCAGTCTCTGATGCTTCAGTAGGTGGTTGCGGATCTGTTTCAGAAGAATGTGGCCGAATACTTTGCCTGGCATGCTGAGCAGTGTAATGCCATGGTAGTTGCTACAGTCCCAACAATCCCCTTTCCCCTTCCAGAGAGAAGGATGACCACGCCCCTCAGCAGGTCAGGGGGAATGGTACCAGACTGCCAGATGGCAGTCAGGACTGTATGCAGGCCCCAAACCATAGATTCACCCCCAGCCTTTAGAAGTTCAGCAGGGATATCACATATGCCTGCAGCTTTCCCACTCTTCAGCTTGGAAATTGCCATCCTAACTTCGATTAGGGTAGAAGGTTCCTTGCTGATGGGTGGGTCCAGCACAGGTATTGTGACATTGCTTGCATCCAAGATAACTGTTGGAGGGTC
>NC_051391.1:55331692-55336692 GCF_015228065.2 Penaeus monodon
TTTTTTTTTTTTTTGCATGATGGGTTATATTTGGAAAATCGATATTGGCTTGTTTTTGTCTCGCTTTAGTAAAAGTAATTTCTCATTATTTTCCGGTTGTTGCTGTCTCCCTCCTTCTATCCAGTTCTCCTTTCTGTTAACATTTCCCTTTCGCTGTCTCTTTTGTCCGTCAGCGTCTCTCATTCTCTGTGTCGAAATGTCTACGATTAAATAAATTTGTTGTTCTATCAGTCTTTAGCGTTAGGCGATAGGCATCCATTGATATCAAAAGTGTGTGTGTGTGTGTGTGCATGCACGCACTTACACACACACGCCACACACACACACACACGCACACACACACACACACACACACACACACACACACACACACACACACACACACACACACACACTGCACAGTGGAGCAATCAGTGTAGCAGACGGAGCCGGTGACCTCACCTCGCTCCCCCCATGCTTCCTCCAGCTGCTGTTATCGCTCCTCCAGCTGGAACGGTCACTACTTATACCGAGGATGACCTAGGCCTCAGGGAGTTCGTCGCCAGCGACCAGCGCGGTAAGGTTATAGCTCTTGCCTCCCTCCGGGCGGGCTGCCCCGACACCGCGGCGCTTTTACCCCTTTAGACAAGTCGTAGCGTTGTCGTAGCATGTGTTCACCCCTTTACGTGTGTTTTGCGTCCCTGTCAGCCACTGTACTAGAATACACATAGCCTTTTACAATCGGGCGTCAGGGTGGTGCTGCGTCCTTCGCAGCATGAACGCAAACCTTCGAAGAAAATCCGCTCGACCGCTTCAAGACATGGCTATGAAAAAAAAAAAACATAAGTACACGCTTGGGCCCCTTTCTTTTTTCTTTTCCCTTCCTTCTCCAATAAATGTGTTAAGCCGTGTTTTTTTTTTGTTGGGTTAAAAGGTGCTAATGACAGCAAATGGCACGTTCTCACACTATTCCCTTCACCTCAGATCACATTTCCGTGTGATCGAGTATGTGATCATTAAACATGAATATCATTCGTTTGTTAAGTAATTAATTTTTTCTCTCGTTTTTAGAGATTTATGTTGTTTCAACTGCAACGAATTTAATGCGTTCATGATTTTATCTTATCACGTATATCATTTCATTTTTGCTCCCCCTCGCCCCGACCTGACCGTACCTTTTCTTTCACTTGCGGTCACTTTGGAAGAGAAAAGGTTGTTTTCCCGTCTTGACCTGACCTCGCTTTCTCTTTTCCCGGTCGGTGGCGACCTCAAGTCGCTTGCATATTTTGGGTACACCCCAAGCGTTTGTGTGATTCGTGAAAATTTATATATCCTTAAGGAATTTTGCGAGATCACAGATAAGCAGAAAAGAACAGGTTATTTATATTCCCTGGATCGAGTCGCCTCAGTCATATACGGCATTTGGGTATAGGATCCCCCCGTTAATGAGTTTTAATGAGGTCTGGCATGCAATAGCTAGACATGTACCTCGACAGTTCAGATTTTCTGACCCCGAGAAGATTTGCTTGATAAAAAAATTGGCAAATATTTTTTCATGTCACCATTCATTCATGCGTACATTCTGTCACATATCATTATATGTTGAATTCAATGTGGTAGTTGAAATAATCTTAAATAGCTAGCATTGCTAATGTACTTCAGTTTTGTTATAGTGAATGCTAATATTCGTGTTTGTGATTCATTCTCTGTGTGAGGTCACTCTCGCTTTCCCTCTCATTAACGCTAGCTGTCACTCACACACGCATACACACACACACATTCACCTCACTCACACACGCAGGACACTGACCCTTTTCATTAATAAGTTTGGTTGCTGTCTTAGTGCCGGCGTAAAGATTTATTATCTATCTCTTTAGCCCACAATTTTGTCTGTTGTGACTAGTGGTTCGTATATGATGTACAAGTTACATCTATTTCTTATCTGTGTGACGACTGTGGTTCAAGTAGATCCTCGCGGATTGCCGATGTCGTTCTCTTATCTACTCTCATATCTATCAGAGACGGTTGGTAGTTCAAGCTAGGTCCAGGCGGGCCGCTACTGACATCTACCTCTTCTATTTTCTTCTTTATCTTTGTGAAAATAAAACACAAAATGAAAAAAAAAGACAAAAAATAATTTAAAATGTAACATTAAAAACCGCAAATTTTTATGAATAACCGGCTAGTCGTAGTTAACACCCCCTCTTCTCTGTTGCCTTTCTTTTTCTCTTACTCTGGCCCTTACGTGTATGATCTGGTTCCCCGACTATATATTGCAGTCGGACCGACACGGCACCGAAGGAAGATCCTGCTACAGTTCCGGTCACCTTAGGATGCCATGGGAAGGATGTCATCGAAGATCGCCATAGGCCTGCGGACCGGATGTTCATCAGAGCAGGTGTTGAGCCGTCCATGATGTTGTGGACGGGCGATGCCTGCCGAGACGCCCCGGGTTGCCGCCCCCCCCTCGAGACGCCGCAGATCCATTCAACTCCAGGAGCTCGTAGTGCAGGTATCAGCAGCCCCGAGATGCCGCCCCTGCCCCGACGCCCATAGATCCGGATGAAGATTACGAGGACGTGTGGACGCGAGAAGGACCTGGACGAGATCTCTGAGGACGTGTGGACGAGGACGCCGCCGAGTTAGGCCTGGGCCAGGACTACGAGGAGGTCAAGACAATCCGAAGTCAAGGAGGACCTGTGCGACACTTTCGAGGACGTGTGGACATCGCGGACGGACAGATTACACCGAGGACCAGGAGGATGAGGACGACATGGGCGAGCAGCCATGAAGATGCACCAGGACAACGCATGTGAGAACGAGATGACCAGCCAGGTTAGGTCACCCTTGAGGCAAATCTAAGATGCTTCGAGGGCGAGGCGTGAGTAGGTGGCCGAGCAATGTACAGTGGAGCAATCAGTGTAGCAGATGGAGCCGGTGACCTCACCTCGCTCCCCCCATGCTTCCTCCAGCTGCTGCTATTGCTCCTCTAGCTGGAACGGTCACTACTTATACCGAGGATGACCTAGGCCTCAGGGAGTTCGTGTTAATCACCCGACGCGGTAAGGTCAGCTCCGCTCTCTCTCCGGGCAGCTGACCGCGACCCCGCTTACCGCCTTACCCATACTAGACATGTCTCGTGTGTTCTTATACTACGTGTGTCAACTCTCAGAAATAAAGAGTGAAAGCCGTTAACAAGTATAACTACCCTCTGTTCACCATTGTACTAAGGATGATAGCTTTTTACACACACACACACACATGAATATACGCAAACAACCACACATACTTTGTACGCTAACACATGTCTGTTCTTAATATCAAAAGAGAGTGATCTATTTCTCGAAAGAATTGGCAGTCGTTTAAAATGAATTAACTAAGTTTATCAGTGTGAGGTATAACATTACCAGGAAGTAACAAAGTAACGATTCGTCAGGATATATAAGCTAATAAAGTGCTAATAAGAGCTCGTAGTGCAGGTATCAGCAGCCCCGAGATGCCGCCCCTGCCCCGACGCCCATAGATCCGGATGAAGATTACGAGGACGTGTGGACGCGAGAAGGACCTGGACGAGATCTCTGAGGACGTGTGGACGAGGACGCCGCCGAGTTAGGCCTGGGCCAGGACTACGAGGAGGTCAAGACAATCCGAAGTCAAGGAGGACCTGTGCGACACTTTCGAGGACGTGTGGACATCGCGGACGGACAGATTACACCGAGGACCAGGAGGATGAGGACGACATGGGCGAGCAGCCATGAAGATGCACCAGGACAACGCATGTGAGAACGAGATGACCAGCCAGGTTAGGTCACCCTTGAGGCAAATCTAAGATGCTTCGAGGGCGAGGCGTGAGTAGGTGGCCGAGCAATGTACAGTGGAGCAATCAGTGTAGCAGATGGAGCCGGTGACCTCACCTCGCTCCCCCCATGCTTCCTCCAGCTGCTGCTATTGCTCCTCTAGCTGGAACGGTCACTACTTATACCGAGGATGACCTAGGCCTCAGGGAGTTCGTGTTAATCACCCGACGCGGTAAGGTCAGCTCCGCTCTCTCTCCGGGCAGCTGACCGCGACCCCGCTTACCGCCTTACCCATACTAGACATGTCTCGTGTGTTCTTATACTACGTGTGTCAACTCTCAGAAATAAAGAGTGAAAGCCGTTAACAAGTATAACTACCCTCTGTTCACCATTGTACTAAGGATGATAGCTTTTTACACACACATACACACATGAATATACGCAAACAACCACACATACTTTGTACGCTAACACATGTCTGTTCTTAATATCAAAAGAGAGTGATCTATTTCTCGAAAGAATTGGCAGTCGTTTAAAATGAATTAACTAAGTTTATCAGTGTGAGGTATAACATTACCAGGAAGTAACAAAGTAACGATTCGTCAGGATATATAAGCTAATAAAGTCTGTGACCCGTACTATGGCTTCACATCATTAACAATCTATATATTCTACCACAATAAACACTCCACGCGACCACAAACGCTTCTGGTTAAATGGAATTATCATTTTTCGCTTTCCTATTCAGCTTTATTCCGTCGTATGCAAGGACCATTCCATTCATTATTAAAACCTTCACTTCATTATTCATCCGGGAAATCTGCAATAGATGATATATAATTCTCTATCATGTAGTATTTATGACAAATACTTAAATTATCTGCAATATTTTTTCCCCATAAGCCAGGAATCTATCTGGAAATGTATATTTGAGTTATGTGTAATTTCCTAAATAATAAGAAAGCAGGCTTCAGCGTTCTTCCGTGAGCTCCTTTCCCTCGCACACACGCAAAGTTTATAACTGCCATGAATACTTTCTTGAATTAGTGTTTTTTTCATGGCAAGAGAAAGTTCCCGAATCATAAACTTATATTCATACATACATACATACATACATACATACATACATATATATGTATTTATATATCGTTTGCATGTAACCAACTGAAAAAAAAAACTTCCATTTTGCGTAGATATGAACTATGTTAGATTTGACAACGGTCT
>NC_051391.1:55344192-55349192 GCF_015228065.2 Penaeus monodon
ATATATATATATAATAATATTATATATATGGATATATATATATATATATATATATATATCTATATATATAATATAATATATATATTATATATATATAGGTTTGATATTTATATAATTATATGATATATATAAATATATATATTTATCTAATTATATATCATATATTAATATATATGTTATATATTTTATATATCATAATATATGTATTCAACCATGGCATTTACACCGTATATTACTTTATCATGAATAATCTTTACAGTTGGTTATATAAATAATATTATATATATCTATTATATATATATTTATATATCTATTTTCATATTTATCTCTAACTTTTACTGATTTACTTTTAACATGGCTCATATATATCTGTGACACCAGTTTATAAAGGATGATTAGTTAAACTTCCTCATTCTAGAATAAATCTGTTTATCTACATAATTGAGAATGATATTATAATAATATTTAATATCAATTTGAAAGAATATTACTTTTTAAAAACTGTTTTTCAATCTGATTAAATTCAATTTTTTAACATTTAATTCTTCTTCTTCCATTTTTTTTTTCCTTGATTATTTTTAACGCTCAGTTATATAATATGCTGTAGGAAAGAAACGTAAGATTCATAAGAGGATGAGCTTTCCTAAACTTACCCATGTCTTGAATACCGTTTCTGGAACTCAGCTAATTCGTAAAGAGAATTATATAAACTCAATGAAATTAATATTACTTAGTCAACTGTTGAACAATTACATTATTTATTTTTTATGATTCTATCTTTAAATTTGTAGAATAAATGGCCATCTTGTACTGTAGAATTCAATATTTTTAAAGACTCTTGAAGGTCTTGTCATCAATTTTATACTTTTACTATTTATGGAACTTTCAGTTTTTTCCCAATGTTTTATTTGCTTATTAAGCAAACATAAACGTTTTTAAAATGCCATGCCAAAAAGCTGTTAACAGCTCATGATAAATATGATATAGAAACAAATGAGCATCAACTGCCACTATGATTATTGAAAGTCATGAAATTATATATGATTATTTTATAACTTATGATCAAATTGGATGACGACAAATATTATTTATATTTATATATCTTATCTTCTAAATTTGTAAATAAAATTACTCTCTGTTTCTTGCAACAAACGAATTTTTAAAAGGCTTACGAATTTCTGAACATGTTTCTTTAGAACAGTCGTAATGTAAGGTACCTTCATTAGCTCATTTCAGTGTCGTAAAAACTCAAGATTTTTTTTCCCATATGGGAAATTAATTCATGTATTAGAGCAACACATTAGATCATAATAGGTATCTAAAATGGAGAAATGACTGATAATAAATATAATATGCAGTAGGACATACAATGATGCATACACTATCAATACATGATATTTATAATGAATCTATAAGTATATATTTATATATGATATATATAATAAGTTATATATATTACAAATAATTTATATGTTATATACGCTTACAAAGAATAAAATAAACAATTACTGTTGAGTTCTGGTTTTATGTTAAAAGACCTATAAGATTATTAAATATGTTTCTACCAGTAGAAGAAACGATTGGAAAACTCTCTAATATACTGCAGTTAATTACATTTTGAAAGCTTGTGATCAGTTGTCAAATCTTAACTTTTCAGTTATAATTACATTATCATTGTTTTAGTTATCCATTTCCATTCAATAGGATCAAGTCGGACGGACTGATTTTATACAGTGACACAATAAAAAATCAAAAAAAAAACTCAAATGGAAATCCTTTAGTAGTACTTTCATATGAAACATGAAAATGTTAGTGAGAGTTACTTTTGACAGGTTTTCCTTGGCCACTCCCCCCCTTTTCTGTACAATTTTCCATTAAATCAAAATAAAGTTTCCTTAGTGGCTATGCCTAAAAGCTCTTATTGAATCCGAAACTTTTATCAGCATTACCAAATAATGAATTTATAATAATACCTATGATTTCATCTACAGTTATGTTAATTAACAGATATGTGGCATCAAATCTAGCTAGGATATATAGTCATTAGCACGTCGAATTTCATTTTGGATACCACTACGCGCTTTGTTTGTATGTACATTTGTCAAACTTCAATCTCCAGTTATAATAGTATCGATATCATTGTATTAATAAGAAAAACACATTTTCACACAATTCAAGGAATGGGAATCAAGATCGGTCACAAGGGCCTACTAATACATGTGGAGCCACCTGTACATAACAAAATTCACAAAAAAAACTACAGAAGAGAGAACACACATTCGTGGTGGTTAACATAAATCCGTTTCAAAATTATCCACTTTTAAAAATCTACAAGACTTATCCCAACGACTCTTAACTCTTGCTATCTGCCTTCTCCAATGCCCTTATTTTACATAATTTACTACTTCATTCCCCTTGTTTTTATAGTATTTAAAACCATTGCCCAATATCATACGACGACAGAATAAGAGCCAACAAGCCTTCTCTTATGTTAATTTCAAAATCTTTTTAATGAATGAATAACACATATATTCCATTTAACTCATATTTACTAATACCTCTGGCTAAAACTCGAAAAGATCCGTACGAATCTGCATCTAGTATTAAATTCTCAGTAGTAAAAACAGTAGCGCGGCCATCATCAACAGTAACATTCTCATCCCGAAGATTCACTTCATAGAGGAAGCATAATTCAAATCAACCACTTCCTGGCCGGAAGACTCTACAGGGGCCCCTACTGCTTTTACCGTCTTGGGCCTTCAGCGTCTCTTCAGAACTACAGTTGCGATGGAAGCGACAATTTTGTCTACTTTAGTCCTTCATATCCTGAGTGTTTATGGACATTGCGGTGTCGCGCTATGTCTCTACAACTTTATGTGCGTCTGTGAAATAATTTCTTTATAATCAACAAGGTACTCCCCAGGTCTTCACCACAAAGGTAACATTTCTCGTTTTTCCTATACCAAGGATAAGGTTGACTTCCCCTTTATGAATTCAAGAAAAGAATCATGAACAACTTTAGGAATGACTTGTAGCTACTAAGTTTTGATATATCTTTTGGCTCCCTTGAGGCCGGACAATTCGTAGTGAAATTACAATTGCCAATATCCAACAACTGAAGTATATGGTCTCTGTTCAACTCTGACGTTCTTTTGCGTGTCCTGACACTCCTATTAATTTTTTGCTCAAAAAAGAAAAATCTATCCATGGTGTGACTTACTTTCAATACCCACATATGACAATAACTTGGCACGACCCTCGTATCGGATGATTTTCCTCTGTGTTATCCTTTTCAGTCCGGTCTCTCTTTCATCTTCATTTCATTAAATCGCCTTCTTCATAGTATCATATTATTGATACTTCTGTTCCGATGCTCTCCTTCTTTATAATCTCAACTTTCCCGTTTTAATTAATTATAGTATATTTTTTTTTACCTTAAGAGACCCTGCTCACTTCTTGGGTTGCTACCACCTTTTCTTCATATTTTCCTGCATTCTCCCTACGATAATTAGTAATTTAACTTTTTCCTTCTCCAAACGTAAACCTTTTGTATTTGCCTTTATGTCCTTTTACTTTCCCTCTGCAAAACATCTACGACTTATGATTTAAAAGAAACGTCCTTAGCAAATAAATCATGCAGAGATTCCATTGCATTTTGCTCTGATTTCTACGACCCCTGTTAAAATCAAACTTGAAATATCTATTCAGTTACATGCGAAGTCATAACCATTTGCATACTGTCAAGGCTACAATATTTTGAAATTTTTGAGATGCACATTCGCGAGGCTAAGATTCTGGATAAGTATTCAGTTGTAGGTCAAGATTAAAAACTACTAATTATTTGTGAATATACAGGTCATATAAAACTGGAGATTAGTGTGTTATTATCACCATTCTTTATCGTTATTAACAATATCATCATCATCACAATTGTCATTCTTGTGATGATAAATAATATAATGAGTTGCCAATGATAATAGCAATTTATGATAATAATATTATCGTAATCATAATGGTGATTATATCGTTTAGTAATAATAATGATAGTAATGGTAATCGCATCATTATTATATTGTCATGTTTTTATCATTATCATTTTATATTACAATTATTTAATAATATTAGAATATATCAAATTATTCATTGTCATTGTCATACCATCATGCATCATTATAATCTACTAATTATAAATTTGAATCATCCTAAGTAGCAGTACTGTTATGTTTGATAAAAAAATATATATATATATATATATATACAGATAGTTATATATTAATAATATATATATATATATATTATATATATACATAATATAATGATATAGATATATATATTTTATATATATATATTATTTTAATATGTGGTAGTTTTGACTATTAAGAAGTTTATTCTGGTCAGTAACAAGTGAATATTCAAACATCATTCACAGTGAAGTGTTCAGTCGTCGTTCAAAATATAATATTATTAAAGATCAGTAAAATGCCTTCAATTTGTACATACCTTACATGCCTTCAATTTGCGAAACATTTCTCAACACTTGAATGTGGTTTTCAATCATGTTTGAATGTTCACTCGTTACTGTCTAGATTAAAACTTAGTTAATAATGATAATTATAATTATAATTATGATTTTAATTATAATTATAACCATAAGGAATATTTCAAGCTTGAATTTAATATAGTGGCCTGTAGAATTCAGTGCACAAGGAATGTCTGCAGTTGTAAGATTAGTGTATCTTCTGGCAATATGGTAATACACTTGTTACATGCAAATAGGGAAGGGCTGTGACACAACTACTGTATCGCGACTGCACTTTATGGTATAAAACAACAGAGATACTGAATATAATGCTAGTACGGAACAAGTTAATAATTATAAAAAGCTTGACTGCTACTCCCAAAGCTCCAGGTACAGTACCAAAGGTTATCAGTCATTTTCTGATTATTTTATATTTATGTAATATCTACTCTGGGAGTATAATTAATATAATTAGTATTTA
>NC_051391.1:55351692-55354192 GCF_015228065.2 Penaeus monodon
TTTGCCGCTCACATTTCCCTGTAAGAAGGTTGTGGCCAAAGTGTTCACATGCCAAACAAAGAGAGCTAACGGGGTCTTAAAGTTGCCAAGAGGGTTTTTTGTTCCCCAGCTCACTGCTTCTTCAAGTCTTGTGAGGTCTTGCATTTCTCCTTCGCTCATCAGCAAATCTGAGGTTGCATAGAGGACGTCCATACACCGAAATGGATAGATGAAATTCCCCCAGGGCTTCAGTCATGATATTTTCAGGAAGAGATGAATAGAACTGGAGAGAGAAGGTATCTCTGGCGCACACCAACGGAAGTTCAGAATGGCTGACCTGTTACATTGTTCAGGAGAATTGCATTTTTTGCATCGTCACCGAGGGGTTTTCTCACAGCAATGAGTCTGTTTCTCAATTAGAACTCTTATGTTAAAGATTTGTTCCATTGTACTTCTCGTTCTGAAACCTGCCTGCTCTTTTGCAAGTGTCTTTTCTGCTTGAGCTTTTGGAATTGGGGGTCATTGCTTAAGAAGTTCTGGGCCACCATGTTTCAGGAGCTCTGATGGTATGTTGTCGACGCCTGGTGATTTACCAGTCTTGAGGCTGTGTTTGAGTCCCTCTCCTTCATCTTGAAAGATTGGTGCATCCTCCTCACTCTGTTTATGCTGGGCATGTTGTTCAGGATGTTGGGGTCCGTATTTAACTCAAAGTTGTAAAGCTCTCTGCAATACTCAGTCCTTCTTTTCATAATTTCCTTTTTTTTCTATCGGTAGACTGTCATTTCTGTCTTCGATAACTGTGTCCTTAGACTGCTGTGCTCTGGTTAAGATCTTTACATGGCCATATGCTTTTTCGATGTCACCCATTTTCATTGCCTTATCAACACATTGAGCAGTGTAATCCATTTTCCTTGGCTTCTTTCATTTTATGTCTGATCTCTTTGTTTACTGAACTGTGTTGTTCTTTTGCAATAGAGTCAGTTTTCTTTTTAATTCTCGTGGCTCATCACACAAGGCTTATTCTTTTTTCTTTTCTTTCCTAATACCTCTGAGGCATCTTGGAATTCTCTTACATTGTTTGTCAGAGCATTGAGCCTGAAATAGTGATACTATTTGTGGGTCTTTGAGCTTTTCTATATCAGGTTTGATGCAGGAGCTCTTGGGGTTCTGAATCTTTTTTTTATATTTGAGCTTAAGAGTCATCACTACCAACAGGCTCCAGGGAAGGTTCTAGTGTTGGGTG
Organism: Penaeus monodon; assembly: GCF_015228065.2. Lineage (NCBI taxonomy): Eukaryota > Metazoa > Arthropoda > Malacostraca > Decapoda > Penaeidae > Penaeus > Penaeus monodon. The sequence goes on from NC_051391.1 coordinate 55,352,915, forward strand.
TGTTGATGCTGGTCCTAAATCTGCTGGGTAAGAGGACGTAGTTGACCTGGTTGTGTGTTTACAACATCAGGAGAGTGCCAGGTTGTTTTCCTAGATGTTTTATAAGGAAACAAAGTGATAGCTAGTGTAAGCTTGTAGATGTTGGTAAATTCCAAAAGTCGCAGTCCACAATCATTCATATCTCCAGGCCAAAACACCCCACTGTACCAGGCCATTATTCATATCCATCTTCACCCACCTTTGCATTCCACTCATTAGGTCTCTCTCGGGAGATAGAATTCTACATCTTCATCCTTGTAGTCTAATGTAGGGGCATAGACATGAACGACAGAGATTTTAATGGCAGGAATGCGGATGGAGTTGAGCCAGCTGTTGATTGATGTACAGCTAATAACTGAGTTCACTCTGTTTTTGTTGACAATGAATCCAACGCCATGTTGAAGTTTGCTGTCATCTCTGCTGTACCATATTTTGTGACACTCAGTAGAGACAGTTTAGTTAAAACCTGTCTACCTTGTTTTGGCCAGTCCTAGGATGTCTCACTGGCTAACTCGTATGTACTGTTTTGAAACATGCGTATAAGGTGCGAACATTCCAAGTGCCTATGATGGTATTGCTCTTGGGAAGTATTACTGAAGGTGTAGCCTGTGCCGCATTGTGCCAGTAGCGTCTCCTGCTACCGTGCTATGCAACATTAGTAGGTGGAACTTCGTTGTTGACCCGGGCCTCACCAATCCAGTATATTATGATGTTGAGAGGTTTTGCCGATGGTACATTCCGTTGCTTCGATGGTCCCATTCCGTCCAAGTTTTGTGTATATATATATATTATGCGTGCTACGTGGTATTCATGCGATATTAAATATGTAATATATATTGTATAATATCATGTTCATATTTATATTATAGTAACTATCTTTATTTACAGCACACATGTACACACAAGCACATCTCTTCTTGCTCTTCTCTCTTCTCATCTATCTTTTCTCTTCATCTCTTTCTCTCTCTTCTCTATATCTATTTTAATTAATATTATACACATATATATATATATCTATCTCTATATTTTTGTGTATATGTGTGTCTCTGTGTGTGTGTGTGCTATGTATATAATATATATATATATATATATATATTATAATATATATATATTTATTATATATATTATAGTAGTTTTTTATTAGTTATTTATAGTATATATTATATATATACATATCATATATTACACATATATGTATATGTATGTATATATATATGCATATATACACATATACATATA
>NC_051391.1:55359192-55361692 GCF_015228065.2 Penaeus monodon
TCTTTTTTCTTTCTCTCTCTTCTCCTCATTCCTGTAATCTTACCTCCCATCTAGTTATTCATCTGTCTTTCCTTTTCCATCATTTGTACAAGTAGAGGAGCCATGGATATATGAAGAGATCCAAGGGTACATAATACATGTCCGTTTTGCAAGAAATAACTGCATGTTTATTTTTCCTGACGCGTGATACAAATTTCATGAACTTCGGAAGGACGGCATGATGGCGCAGCCCAGTAGACGCTAGCCCAATGCAACCTTAAACATTTCATTGATTTTTCCCGGTTTAGAAGATTTTGGCATGATGTGCAACGTGTCTTCACGTATGGTGCACGTCTTGTGTGGTGTGTAGGTAAACGTGACCTTTCAATAATAGAAGAAAGGTAGCTGAATGCACTTCCCTCTTCCCTCCCTTCTTTAAGCCATGAGTGCCTAAACTTAACTGACTTTTTTTGTCGATGCGTCTCATATCTGGCACGTTCCCGAGCGCGAACATTTTATTTTTTTTCCTTTCTTTCTCTCATATATTGCCAAAGTTCGTCCAAAGCAATTGCAATAGCTATAGTACCATCCTTCCGCGCGAATCCCTGCCCGCCGGTCTAATCGATTGCGATATCGTCCTGTAACAACAGCGTGAGCGAAAGCAGCTGACTCATCGACAGTCGGGGTTGACCCAGTGGCAACACACCTTCCTGCTCCGGGAGGTGCAAACACGGCTTTAGTCTAGCCAAGAAACTGCAGTTTCATGCTACTTTAGCTCGCTACCTTCAAAATCTATGTACTCCGTGTTAGACGCTGCTGGCCCGCATATTCGCTTGCATGGCCATCATTTCCATATTGTGCAAAAACACGTCTATTGATTTCTCTTCCTTGTCTCCTCTTCTTACCGCTTTATTCGCTTCCTTATTCGGAATTCCATTGGTCTTTATTTAGTCTTTCTGCGGGGTTGCTCTCACGCCTCTGCCTTCCTCTTTTTCCTGTCTTTTTTCTTTTCTTTTTTCGCTATTAGTGTTATCATCTTTTTCATCATTACTGCTATCGTTGATAATATCCACCTACATTTGCCCTAAAATAAGATTTATATATAAACGTAAACGAAAACTGCAATAAACTGCTTGCTCCTTCCCCTCATACTCAGCGCTACTCCTGGGACGAACTGCAGAATCATGGCACGCTTACGCGCAAATGTATGTACGAACTGAAAATCGGAGCTGCAGTGTGCATGTTTTTCCTCAGTACTTCGTTAACGTGTTTCTCGTGTCTCTCGTACAATAAATTGCCTCTTATGTAATTGTGCAGACAGTTACTTATTCTTTTCGATGTTTTTTTTGTCTTTTTTACTTTAGTTGTTTTCTAATACATATCTCGCTTCAAGCCGCCTCCTCCTGCATTTCAATCGTCTGTGCTACCTTTGTCTACTACTGTCTCGCCCTACGCTGCATGTTTTTTTCTCGTTCTCTCATCCTCATGCCTTCCTCTCCCTGGCCGCTTCCCCTTAAACTGCGGAGCCTTTCGTGCCACGCCATTCGCATTTTCCCTCATGCAAGCATCCTAGTTTCCTCCCTCACCTTCCCACATCGCTTAAAGCTTGGTCAGTGTCATGACGATGCGCATTTGGCAGCCTGCACTGCGGACACGCCCAAAGGCTTAGCAACATGGTGACACTGTAAGTGGCTCTCTGTACTTATCAAACCGGGTCCCCGTCTTTGTATCCCTTCCTAATTCTTGGTTTTCTCTACAGTACGATTGGCTACACGAGCATGCTCGTTCGCTCCCTATTCTGAAGTCTGCCAGCGTACCCTCTTAATGTATACAAACTCATGCACACGACCTGCTTATTCAGCTACAGTGATTATTTTAATTATGATTCGTTTCTCCCCATATGAACAGGCATTTCATATTCATGTTCTGTCTGCCTGCTTCCCCTCAGAACTGTGACCTCTTCCCCCCTCTACTGTTAAATATGGCAACGTGTTCCCGGTCGCTACTCAGGACCTGCTGATACGCCTTTCATGCTGTACAAAATGCAGTTTCATGCCACTCTTACGTTTGAACTTCAGATCATGCGCACTAAAGGAAACCTTATATGAAGTCCCATTTTCCGTGTTTTTTTTAGTTTTTTGTCTCTCTCTCTCGTATCTGCCTTACATATCTTTTACTGACGTGCATTCTCTACCCTCAATAACTACTTTACGTCTAGCCTGTATAACTAATATATATCTCCGTAATGCAGTCCTCTTTGTCGATTCATTCATGATTTTTCTTCCCCGCATTCTCTCTTACGATCCACTATTCCTCGTAACGTGTTAACAGAGACAGTGTCATGACGTGCAATTCTAGCTGGCTGCGGCACTGGCACTGGCACTCACTGCAGGCACCCACGACTTATGAGTACTGGGATTAATATTATCAGTGTACACGTGTTATCAGTGTTCTACAATCCTTTTCGAATCATTTACACCACCCTGTCCGTATTATAAAATCTTATCATACCAGACAACTA
>NC_051391.1:55366692-55369192 GCF_015228065.2 Penaeus monodon
TCGCTTTTTTCATACTAGAGGCAAACTTCAGACTGAGCTTCTATTTAGTGTGAGGAATGGGTATCTTCCTGGGTGTTCTTAATGAAACTGATGATGCTGGCACTCTTTTAAGGAATGCTTTAAAGGAGGGATGCATTCGAAAAAGCTGATGAGCTTCCATTGACCACCAATTGCATCTAAGTTGGAAACAGAAAACCTAATACCAAAGCAGCTACAATTTCTAGGCATACTGATTGGTGGGCCTGGGTCTTACGTGGGTACAGGACTTGTGTCTTTAACTAGACAAGACCTTTGCCGTGCTGTAACAAATGGTCAGTGGAAGTAACCGAAGCACATTAAGGTGTGCATGACTGTGACAGCTATTCAGATTTCCCAGTTGAACACAGCGTTTAAATCTGTAGATAAAGCACCTCAGGTTACTTGCTACCCTTGTGTGCCATCTTTGCTTCACTGGAATTTCAATAACTTGACGTCAAGTAAGGTGATATATCAGTTAGGTCGTTATTCAACACAACCCACGGTATAATATTTTTAAACATTCCATCTCTCCTTCGTAATACCCTGAAACTGGTACATCGCTTGCAGATGATGCTAACATTGTATATTTTTACATCACTGAAAGAACTAACTTTCATCACATTCCTGTGATGGAAGTTGCTCACACCAGATTACCAAATTATCCTAGTGCAATTTCAAAGCATAGCAGCTTAAAAAACAGCTTGTGATAGGGTTGGACAGGACTTGCCTCTGAAACTAGTATATCAACAGAAAGACTGAATATAATCGATTATTATCCAGTGATCAGTAGTCCAATTACTGATAATGCAACTGTCAAGGAACGTAACAAGTGTCAAGGAGTTTGGAAAAGCCCACAGACTAAAATCACCTTATCATAATGATAATGGTCATTTTCAATTATCCTTAACTGTACTTAAGAATAACTGTTAAGGTTGAATGGCTCTGGCTTTCCAGAGATTTTGAGTAAGTGTGTTCTGATGTCTAATGGATCCATGGATGGACTAGTCTCCATGGGAAATCTACTCCCGGTCACCTCGTTGCCACAAGGTCCTGGCAAAGGTTTTTACAAGACTGCTTCTAGAGATGTATTGTGACCAGATTTGAGTGGACCAGATTTGCTTTACTCTCTGCATGGGGACTCAGTTGAAAAGTCACAGAATTTTAGAAACTAGGGATAAAGATTCCCTTGACACACTGCTGATATATGTGGCATTTCTAAGGATTACTCAAATTTCAGACAAGAAGTGAATGCTCTAGATCTGGGCAAGACAGCACAGTTCTAGGTTTCATACATACACCATGATATAGTATGAATACTACTTGTATGAGAACCTGTATCCCAAAACTACGCACATTACAAATTCTTCTCACTGTTCTTGAAAACGCTGAGGAAACTCATCCGGAAGCAAGTGAAGTGTGTTGCTTGACCATTTGTGCTTGGATTTATTTGTATAGTAGATAAAAAAAATGGAAAACTTTCATGTGTCATAGGAAATCCATGCCAGACTCTGGAAGCAGAGGTGCTGGTGCATCAGGGATACTCACTAACTCTGGGCACGGACAACACACCCCACACCAGGTTATGTAAATGGGATACTTGTTGGCAAGCATGAGTGATAACTAACAAAAAAATACATCTCTGCTTTGGAAAAGTGAGATTGCAGCAACAGGGATAATGTAGACAATCAGTAGTTTCAAAAATTCCACTCAACATAGAAAAAGGAAGCTCCGCCGCAGTATATCTGGACTTGCAGCCCCTCTAGATATAGAAAATGATGCCGTGAATGCAGAGACATCCATCAGTAACTGTGTACAAAACAATGGACATTTCCTAAAGGAAACACAAAGGCAAAAACTTACAACCTTTGCAGATGTGGAGAAGATAGCATGCGTAAAGAAAGAAAGAAAGAAAGAAAAGGCACAAACCACAGAAATACAGGACTTGTTCTGGACCCACTGATGCAAGTCCCATCTTCATTGGGACACCTAGGTGGGTATCTTCTGACAACAAAAAGGGTGATCTTGGTTTGTAAAGGGGAAGGCATACATGCCAACATGTGATGATGATAAATCAGTTTTCAGTAGCTGAAATACCATCACTGCAGTTATATCAAGAAGAGACTGAAATAAATTATCTTTGTACAACATTTATGCTAGTTTTCATATTAGTGACTCCAACAAGATTAGATCCCCAGATAGAGACTGCACTATGTACAAAACCACAACATCACCCTGCTGACACATGTTCTGATAGTAGTAGAATGCTGATGAATCTTACCTCAGTGCTTTCAGGTACACTTCTGGACACCGTGCAACCCTTCTTGCATTGCATGGGTTTCATATTTCTCAATTGCAGATTATCCCATGATTATATTAACTGACTTGTTTCTGGCACGCACAGTACTGATAAATAACCAGATATCACATTATGGCTGAGGTGAAGTTTACATGGCCTTTCGATCTCTCCTGACCTGAATACTCG
>NC_051391.1:55386692-55389192 GCF_015228065.2 Penaeus monodon
GCTTGAATGAAGGCACTGATAGTTGGTACTACACTCCTATTTTGAGTCGACTCAGTTTGTAGAAGTTAGGTGGGACTATCTAACCCTGCGGATGATCTTTCCACTCTGGCCGGATGCAGTTTAACGTTATAAAGACGCTTATTTTACTTTGAGCGCCACTTCTGTATTTCTTTTATTTATTTATTTTTCCTTATAATCAATCTAGTCAGAGGATTCGGGCAAAAAAATGATGCGTAAAAATGGGGCCCAGAATCCTTAACAAGATGCTTAAGGCAGTCGCTGAATATTCAAGTCTTTGTTGACAACACAACGTGGAAAGGAACTGGGGACCCTACCACGTACTCACTCCAAGAGCATCACTACATGAAAACTACAATTAAGTATCATGCTGTAATCACGGCGGCTCAAACATGAACCTACCATTAAAAAAAAAAAAAAAAAAAAAAAAAAATATATATATATATATATATATATATATATATATATATATATATATGTATGTATGTATGTATATAATCATATATATATATATATATATATATATATATATATATATATATAACTTTGCCTTGAAGCCCTCACTAGTTTTGTTGAAACTACACAGATAATTTTCATAACGACTGGGGAGAGCTGACCTGCAAAAATTCAAATTCCACCTTACGTGCCTTATCTATGATACTGACTCGCAAACACAGTTGTGGACTGTAGGGCATAGACCTAGCATAGATCAGGTTAGGAGCTTGGCATACAGCAGTACACACACACACACACACACACACACACACACACACACACACACACACACACACACACACACACACACACACACATATATATATATATTTCTTTTATACATAAATATAATATATATATAATGTGCTGCCATACTAATTTGAAAGTCACTGTGCTAGAAGGTATTTTTCCATTACAAAATTTCCTTTGCAAATTACGAAGACGGGTAGTAGAGAGGATGTAAACCTCTCAACTTTTAAGAGCTCAGTGATGTGTCTTCCTCCAGCGCCGAGAGAAAATTCAACTAAATCGAAAAAAAAGTAAAAACCAAACATACTGGAAAATTAAGGGGCGTGGCCGAGAGTGGGTGGAGCAAAGTTTCCCCTTGAACTCCTCAGTCATATGGAATATAGTTTGAAATGTGATTATAGTTATAATATGCATGAAGCCTACAGTTCACTTGCAATATTCCATTAGGATGCAAATTTACCAACCAAATTCATATCCAAACGATAATATCTACATAAGTTATAATAATTACTGTTTGCATGTGTGTTAGTTTCTTATGCACTCAGTCAGTCCCCTGTAACGAACAACGGAGATAACTTCACAAACTGTTTTATCAAGTGAAACTACACTGAAATGATTTATGTATATGAATATGTATGTATGTATGTATATATATATATGTATATACACATATGTATGTATATGTATATATATATATTTATATGTATGTATATACACATGTATATATATGTATATGTGTATGTATGTATATGCACATACACATATATATGTATGTATACAACTAAATACTTAATACAGATATATCCGTATATGATACAAATTGAAAGCACTTTGGCAATTATATAGCATAATAGTTTTACTGATATAATTATGTATATGCATACCATTACGCACAGATATTGCAAACTACATTCTGACGGTATCAAAGCATAGGCAACATGCTGTTAGATAAAAGACATCGCATCGCAATTAATGTTCAAAGGTATTGTATTGATGATTATTCAGCATGGTCCGCCAAGGCTAAAGCATATTCTAATTAAGCTTAATAAGTTTATTTCACATCCAATACGCGTAAAATTTGGTCAGATTACGTATTGCAGTAATAACCACAGATATTGAAATGGCAGCACTGACGTCAAGTGGTATGTTCAATTGGTAAAAGTTTTCTAAATTTCAGATACAAATGCAAATGTTATCTTGCCTGAAAGGACAGGTGTGGTCGTTGGATCTTAAGAGAAAGACAAAGTTTGCTAAAATATTTATCAAAACGTGAACATGGGAATCTCTATGTCTCTTTCTTTATAGAATATGTCACGTTAAACGCGTTGCTAATGATCTTAAATAGATTTAAACGTTGTAAGAGTATTACTTGTTATTCGCTCCTCCTGTTCAACAAAAGTTAAATAATTGCAAGGTTTGTCCGACAGATGGAGTTTCTGGTTCACTCGTCTGTTTTTTGTTTTGTTTTTTCTTTTCTTTATTATTATTCTTTTCATAATAACCTTACACAATTCAAGATGTCTTAGGCATTTGTTACATGGAGGTATAAAAGTCTACATTAATTCACTTTTCCTATGATACTTTCCTTTTTGAAGCCAAGGATGTGAAAATCCTCGACTTGTATTTACACATACTGGGGTTATATAATTTTGCTAAATGTATCTCAACAGACCTTATGGTGTTTTTCCAGTAGCTTAGCTTCTGCAAATTATCAATGGAATATCCACGAATATTGCAT
>NC_051391.1:55394192-55396692 GCF_015228065.2 Penaeus monodon
AGAAAGAAACTGAATAGCTCACACATGAAGCAATCAACATCGGATGAGGAGGAGGCTGACTGGCGCGCGCTGTCAGTTCCTGAAAATAAAGGCAGAAATCAAGAGATGCCTGGAAAGCAGAATTCGAAAGGAAATTTTAACTTGAGGCATTTAAGAGAGAGAGAGGAGGATTTTTCAACAACGTACAAAGACGGTTAAAATGATCGGGAATTTTTTAACCTTTTTGAAATGACCAGACTGAATTAATTATCTAATGATGAGAGTGCTTTCAGAAATGGTAAATACTCGAGAGAGATTTTGAGACCGTTAGGATAAACCTGAAAATTATGGCAATCAATAGAAGAAGAAGAAGAAGAAGAAAACATGAATCTTGCATGATGATAATGATAACAATGATAATAATAATAATATAATATTAATATAGGCAACGCCTGTGTAGTTATTATAAAAAGAGAAAGACTAGCTCTTTACAAAATAAAAGATGTAGCTGAAATTGAGACGTTGTGATATATTACAACACCTTAATAGTACAGTGGAAGTAACAGGAACATTGAGCAGTGATGAAAGAGAATTGAATGTAGTTATATACAGACTGCTAGACGCAAGAGGAAGTTTTCTGCAATGCTCTACATAATGTTAGTAAGTACATTAAACCTATAATGGGAATACAGAGCATTGTTTTACGAGATGATTTTCGTTTTCCCTTGATAGACTGTGAAGCGAAGAATTTTAAATCAAGGAAATGTAAACACTAATATTACAGTACAGTACGTGTTCGTATCTATAGGAAACAACATCGAGAATAAAGCAGATATAAATTACACTCAAATATCCTTCGAAATCACGTTAAACTGACGGTATATAAACTATAATAATAAAAAAAGAAGTGCCAAAAAAAACAAAAAAACAAGAGAGATGTAAAATAAACACTAGAATTATATATAAAAAATTACAACCTATGGCTACACGATATGCTGAGAGTTCCATGATGCATGCAAAAATTTATGTAGAAGATTTCTGCCCGGTAAGAAGAGATACAAATTATATCGTCTGTTTTGATTATTGTATATCGCTGACGTATGGTAGCTAACAGTCTAGTTTTATACGGAAGAAATTAAAATAGAAAAAATCCTTTTAAACACATTATGTACTTTCTTTCTTTCTTTCTTTTATCTATATACTATTTGTTGGTTTTGTTTGATTTCGAGTATAATCCAACTGTGTGTAGCTGCCTAAATAAAATCAATTCATGGTGATGGAACTAAACCAATTTATAAATATAACAGCAGTATTGTTCAATCAAATACTATCAATTAGAAATAATTACTATTAGCCTATTTCTTGAGCTTTAAAATACAATAAAATAACACATCAATATTATAAAATCTATTTTGTATCCATTATCCTACGTGTTTTCTCAGTTACCAGTGGCTTTCACCTTTCACAGTCCCAATAAGGGATACAGTCCTGTTTTCAGAGCAATGGAAGATCGGATTGTATTGCCCGAGTCTGTGGTTTACTGGAATGGTAAGTCCGACTTATCAGTTGTAGTAGATTTTCACTGTAGTAAAATGTGTACCCTACTGCAGATGTTTATTTTATGTTTTTACTTGTTTATTATTATTATTATCATTACCATTGATGTTCTATGTCAGTTGTATGGTAATTATGTAAGAATCTGGTGGTATTTATGATATTCTGTGTTATTAATGATAGTCTTTTATTAATGATATCATCATTGCTGTTATCATTATTATTATTATTATTATTATTATTATTATTATTATTATCATCATCATTATTAGTAGTAGTAGCAGTAGTAGTAGTAGTAATATTATTGATCATATATTTTTTTGTATCATAATGTATAATCATTAGCATGAACCGTATTCATGTAGACAAATTTATAAAAGGTATGAATGAGAATGAATATCTTCACAATACAAGAGATACATTTGACCGGTTTCAATTATATCTTCGTCAGAAGATATAATCGAAACCGGTCAATTACATTTCTTGTATTGTAAAGACATTCATTCTCATTCATACCTTTTATACACAGCATTAGCACATGCACTACTGTTAATATTGCTGAATTTTCCATATGAACGAGTTAGTCACAAAAAAATCTACATGTTAGTCCCTAACTATACAGTTCAAATGAAATGAGCCCAGGAAAATGAAGTTAAATAAAATTCTCAAAAGAAACCAACTTCCAATATGCGAGATTACCCCCCCCCCAAAAAAAAAAAAAAAAAAAAAAGAAAAAAAAAGTCGATCAGATGTACAGGAAAGAGATTCTAGCAAAAAATAAAACAAACCACAAGTGCATTAGTTGTCTCTGACAGGAATTTAGACCAGAAACCAAAAAAGTGAAGGGGGTGACGCAGAGAGAGAGAAAGAGAGAGAGAGAGAGAGAGAAAGAGAAAGAGAAAAAGAGAGAGAGAGAGAGACAGACAGACAGAGGTAAAGTATGTCAAGTATGCTTTATGGCTAGAAT
>NC_051391.1:55424192-55436216 GCF_015228065.2 Penaeus monodon
GAGAGTAGAGAGAGAGATGAGAGGGGAGAGAGAGAGAGGGGAGAGAGAGGTTGAGAGAGAGAGAGAGAGAGAGAGAGAGAGAGAGAGAGAGAGAGAGAGAGAGAGAGAGAGAGAGAGAGAGAGAGAGAGAGAGAGACAGACAGACAGAGACAGAGAGAGACAGAGAGGGAGAGAGAGAGACAGAGACAGAGGGAGAGAGAGAGAGTGAGAAAGTCCTGAATAATTTTACATGTTATATACCTTCAGTGTTACTATTGTGTGTAGATTGATCTTTATCTCCTTGTTCATCACGATCGTTTCTTTAAAATTTGATATATCATATTGCTTTCCTCGCCCTGTTACCAATATCATAAGTCGTTTTGTATGTTGCAAATGCATAATGAATCACTTTAATGTTGAGGATGGTTTCAAGAGCCTCTCCCTCTTTTGTCATATTTGTTCGTGTTATGCTCTTCTCTGACAGCTGCGATAATGACCAAAATAATGATAATAATAACAAATGAATATATATATATATATTTCTTATGACCTAACAGTATATTTTATTCCTTCAGCTCAATGTTTTTTTCTACGATCCTCTGTCAAATTTTGTGCTTTCATCCCGTGTTTGAACGAGCTCTGATACCTTCAATTTAGAGTAATTAATTCGATCAGCAACATAGCATATTGACGCCATCCATTCTAAATTTCAGTGTTGCCACGGTCGGTGTAACTAAGACCATATGTATGTATATATGTACATATACATCTATAGATAGGTATATATATATACAGAGAGAGAGAGAGATAGATAGATAGATAGAGAGATAGACAGATAGATAGATAGATAGACAGATCGATATGCATGTATGAGCACATATACAGTGTGTGTGTGTGAATGCACACACACACACACACACACACACACACACACACACACACACACACACACACACACACACACACACACACACACACACACACATTCACTCGGGATGCCAGACAAGCTCTTTATGTATTTGTAAAAATGTTTTTTATTATTATTGTTATTTGCAAATTCATCTGTATTACGATAACTCAAGGTAAACTCCAGAATGATGAAACACTGAAACTGACATATTTACCGCACGAAAGTATATATGATATTGATATTAGACGAGGAACTAACAGCAGCTACGTAGCGGAAAAAAGATCTTCCTGTTTTGGATTTGTAAAAAGTGACTGCACACAAGCCACTCCTTCAATAAAACAAAACACGATCAAATCCGGCCGCCTTTTGGTTCGTACGATAATAAATGTCTAAATAAAGTCTGAAGGTCAGAAACCATTATACATAATTCAGTTTCTCGCACCAATGCAATTCATTATTCAACCTGCGATGCACTTACCAGAGGCTGAGACATGGCTGAGGAGTCGCTGTTTGGGTCTGAATGATGGAGGTATAAGTCGGTCCAAGCCAAAAGGTCTTTCAATTTATAGCCGATGATTGCACTGCTTGCTAGGACTTTCAAGTTACTTGTTTGTTTTTTTCTTGAAATCCACAGACCTACCAAGTCGGTGTGTTGAACTTAAAAATGTTACTGTCTCTTGTTCACCATCTTTATTATTGCTGCTTTGTTGTTGATGTTAATCTTATTGTATTACTGATGTTATTATTATCATGCTCTTATCATTATCGTTGTTTTTTGTACTATCATTGCTACTATCAACAATATCGATATTATTCTATAATCATTGTTATTATCATCATCGTCAACGACAACACATGATTATCATTACTTCCATTTTTATTCTCATTATCAATGAGATCATCATTGTTGCTTCTATTGTCCAAATTGCAAAGGTCTGAAAACGCAAACCGCCATGGACAACCCACCCACAAGCTTCAGTAGGGAGAGCAAGGCGCACACACACACACACACACACACACACAAAAAAAAAAAAAAAAAAAAAAAAAAAAACGCTACTTCTTTATAATTGTTATCAGTATGCATAGGTATAATGTAAAGCGAACCGAGCCAGAACCTTTAATCTAATTCAGAACAACACAGCCATTCGCACAGTAAACGTGGTAAAGGCGTGGATTGTTCTCCGCAACATCCACCTAAATCACTAGATTTAAATCCCATCGAATACGTTTGGGCAGCTATGGGCAGGCACATGCCCAGGAGAGTCCATTCGATTTAGTGTCATCCAAAATGCATTGCATGCTGCGCAGCAACGAAGCGCAAAAGATATCGACGGAACTATAGGGGAAGTAAATACATATTTTTGAAATTATAAGCTTGTATTATTTCCTTTTAATCAACACAATCTAATATAAAGAACAAATATACAATATCATATTATAAACAATGTGACTTAAAATTAAATTCGACTTGCCTCCCATTTCCCAAGGGATTAGCATGAAATCATAGAGAATGGAGACTGGAGGAAAAATTTAACCTTTTGATACTGCTCTTATTTTTGCTCAAATCCAAAATAGGACATATATATTCGTAGATATTTATAGGAATAAACTGTTAGATAACCTTTCTACAAGACTGTTCTCTTGTATTTCAACTTATATCCATCTCTTCCTAAGCTCTAAACGGGAAAAATAAACGAAAATGTATCCTTTGTCAGAGACATCTCTTTCTTCTTAATTGCGTTGCGCCCTATTTTTCCCGTGTTTTTTTTTTATTGGGGGGGGGGAGGCTGCGCATGTGTTGCCACTCGATATTATTCTGTTACTTTTTCCGCATATAGATAATCAAACTTACGTTTTACTAATTTTTAGTGTCTAGCACATACATAATAATGTTACTGTATCCGACATTCGTAGGATTACGGTGTTACTGGCTTGGGAAAATCAAGTGAAACAAAAAAAAAAAATAATAATAATAATAATAAAGTAAAAACCGTATGTCCTCTTCACAAAAAGAGTCCAAAATTGCCTATTAAGGTTTTAAAAGATGTGAAAATTCTGCAGTATTGTTTGTCATTCCACGGGTTTAAGGGTAATTAACTAAAAGGTTGTCAAGTGTTACAAAGAAAATATGAAAATGCTAAACTAAACTGCAGTATCAGTAATATCTTCAGAATGGGAGAAGTATTAAGTTGTTGGCTGAATACATATCATATTATTACATTCTAAATTACCTTATCTATAATGTCCATATAAATACAGTACAGCAATAGAAACAGATAATTCTCAATAGCGGCTTATTTTTGGTCATAGATTAAAGGCCCTTTTTGTAGCATTTCCAAAACCCCTAACACTTTCCATTTTTGCCCTTTATGCAAATATTACTGGAATCTGTTGAAATACCTTTTCGGTTTGTATAGATTGTGTCTCTACATTGATACAAAGTGTTACACTCCCCCCAGCCAACTAGAATGCGATATTTTTCAGATATATTTTATGTAGTCTTAAGTAGGTATTTATATTTTCATTAATTACGAATCGCATTGTATGTTCCTATATACATATTTCTATTATAAAGGTGCATTAATGTTTCAGTGCCTTTCTAGCAGGTACATGAAATACTTGTTCACTGATATGAGTAAAATTTGAAGGTAATGATGACGATCGCTGGAACGACATGGTAAGAATTTCCAACGTGTCCGAGTCATATGACATGATATTGACTTCGATAGGATAATTATCTTCAAAATTATTCTGTGCCTCTATTATATAACCTTAGAGGCTCAAATATATGAAATAAAAGGCTATGTTATGTATCTTCTTTGTTGATATAATGTAGTCAATAAGACATGTAAATGTTGTGATCATTGGTATTATCCAGCTGAATGATTCGGACACCGCACTCACTAACAGTGGATAAGACAACATGCAAACCTTGTGCAAATTCCACTTTTCACGCGAAGAACAATTAATAAAAAAGAAAAAAAAAAGACTGAATCTTTGAAATACATTTGAAAGTTTCCACAGCCTTACGAAGTAAAGAATCGTGTGTATAAACAATATAAGTTACAGTAGTCAGATACTTTTTCCATTTTATTTAAAGCTTCCACAATGCTTTGGTTTGTAATTAAAAATCCTATTAGCATATTAAATACTTTATTCGTTTTCTGTTAACATTTTTAGGTGAAATTAAGAAATATGTTTTTTTAAAAATGATGTCGTGTTTTGTAGCAACCATGATACACGAATCAAAAGGATAAGGGTTTCGGGATGCTAAAAAAAAAAAAGACCGTTAATGACTTGTATTGTTCGACTCTCCATATACCCCCTCTTAATTCCCTAATCCTTTGATTTACAATACAAAGTGTTTTGACTGCTGAAATGTCGCAACGACCATATTCTCTTGTACATTATAAAAAAAAAGTTCATTAATTCAACGTGTCCTTGCATACAAATTAAGTTTTAATTACAGATCGGTGGTCATGTGTCCTTGGGTTGCCAAACGCCGTCTGATATTCCTTTCTTTGTTGGTTGCATAGCTGCATGGATGTCCCTGCATATCATTATTGTGCAATGTATGAGTCACATTCATGCTCGTACTAAGATGCACCATCACGGCACCCAGTGTGGGGTTTGTATGCTTTCCTGATTTTCATAACAAGAGCGAGATGGCTCACGGTTATAGAATGCAAAGCAACACCCAAAACGCAAATAAATATAGATGAAAAGTGTGTGTGTGTGTGTTTGTGTTCGCGCGCGTAAACAATATATATATATATATATATATATATATATATATATATATATTATAATATATATATATATATATATATATATATAATATATATATATATATATATATATATATATATATATTATATATATTTTACACACACACACACACACACACACACACACACACACACACACACACACACACACACACACACACACACACACACACACACACACACACACACACACGCACACACACACACACACACACACACATATATACGTACACACAAGTATACGTATATGCATAGTACCATTAAAGTACTTTATATCGCCTTTCATTCAGTACATTAGTGCGAACATATATACATAGTAGATCATTGTTTCTACATATTGGACGCTGGATGAAGCTATCCCACACACAACAGACCTCCAACTTTTTAGAAAGGCAAGTATTGACTCTTCACCACGGCTTATAGGAGAGAGAGAGAGAGAGAGAGAGAGAGAGAGAGAGAGAGAGAGAGAGAGAGAGAGAGAGAAACCAAATCTTTGCTTAACCCTAGAAAAAAAGAAATGAAAAGATATTAAAGAAATCACGCCGATATCAAACCGGGAAATCTAAAAGTAATTAAGAATGTTAATGTTAATTATTTAATGTTAATTTCTTCGTAAAATCATGTCAGATCAGTATGGATAAGGATAATGAAATAAATTAGTGAATGAATAACTAAGAAAATCCTATACCCCTGCATAAACGTATCATCTAAAATAAAGTGATCACTTTTAAGATTTGAATAAGGCGTTGTGTGTGTGTGTGTGTGTGTGTGTGTGTGTGTGTGTGTGTGTGTGTGTGTGTGTGTGTGTGTGTGTGTGTGTGTGTGTGTGTGTGTGTGTGTGTGTGTGTGTGTGTGTATCTTAGTCGGTAGTCAACCTTCAAACTACACTAGGGAGTTTAAAAATTGTCTTTATTTTTTTCGAAAAATGTTAAAAATCATCATTACTCCTACACTTATGTTGTATTCATCATATTTTGCCTTAGTGAGACAATATACAAGCAGGTAAAGTATTTGGTACCCATGTTTATGTAGGCATGTCTATATAAGTTCAGCAAACATTACTCCCCCATGGGTTATGTACACCAAAAGTGAGCCTAAAACAGATATCCACAGTCAGAGCGCGAGTGAAGAATTGTCATTCATCACAGCTCGTTGGTGAATGAAAATACTGAGACGCATTCAACTTGTCTCACTACGCATGGTATTGGAATTATCACCAAAACATCCTCGGTTATAGCACAGCCTACGTTAGCACTCTAAGGTTACACTCTTGACTTTAATGCACAGGACATTGATCAACCCTTTTTAGAAGCAGAATAAACTGTTCTTGAATGATCCTTTGGGTTTATATACCATGAGGTATATAAATCATGAGGGAAAGGTAACCCTGCGCAAGGTACTACTCAGTGGATATTATGTAAGTAAGTTCAGTTGATGGTAGCGAGGGATAGTGTGGCAGGACCATCAGTGTTCAGTGCATTTCTGTCGTTGTGTATGCGAGTTTTTTTTATTGTTTGTGAGGTTTTAGATTTGCTGATTCTTCAATTTGCCATGGAAATCTGTTGCCGTAACGAATGGTGTGTAGAAAGAATGCTTAAGATCCAGTGTTGTAGTGCAAATGTGCTTGTGTTTGTGGTGTATAAGGAATTTGTTGTACGTGTTTTGTGTGTTCGTGTTTGCCAGTGTCTGTGATATTTTCTAGGACTTTGAGCAGCTCTCTCTCTCTCTCTCTCTCTCTCTCTCTCTCTCTCTCTCTCTCTCTCTCTCTCTCTCTCTCGCTCTCGCTCTCGCTCTCTCTCTCTCGTTCTCTCTCGTTCTCTCTCGTTCTCTCTCTCTCTCTCGCTCTCTCTCTCTCTAACTCTCTCTCTCTCTAACTCTCTCTTTCTCTTTCTCTTTCTTTCTCTCTCTCTCTCTCTCTCTCTCTCTCTCTCTCTCTCTCTCTATATATATATATATATATATATATATATATATATATATATATATATATATACATATATATATATATATATCATCACCAATGACGGTATGCTCATGTTTGAGCAGCCGTGGACCTCTCCACCATCCTTCGCCACTCAACTCGATTTTGCGCTTTTCTTTCCACTTGAACCATCGTCAGCCTGCAAATATCTTTGATGTTGTCTCTCAGTCTTGTCTTCGGTTTGCCTCTTCCTCTGTTTCCTATCACCATCCCTGTCAGCAAGTTTTTCTCAATACTTTTACTTCTCATCACATGACCAATAAACTTTAGATTCCTTTTGTTCAAGATGTCCAACAGCTGGTCTTTACAATTTATTTTTCTCAGCACTTCATCATTTGTTTTCTTTTCTGTCCAGTTAATACGTAGTACTCGTCTGTAACACCACACTTCAAAAATATTGACCTTTTTCTTGTCTATCTTCTTCAGCACCAATATGATGCAATTAGGAAACCTAATGAGTTCATTAACCTCAGCTTTGTCTGTAAGGTAATGCTTCGGTCTTTCCAGATGTTATTGAGAATAACTGTGGTGTTTTTGGCAATGGCATTTCTTCCTTTTATCTCCGGTGAATCATCATATGTATTAGTAAAAACAGCTCCAAGATCAGTGAACTCTTTCACATTTTCCACAACCACTCCATTGATTGTAACATGTTCATCATCGTTCATTGTCGGTTATCTTCGAATCTTCATAGTCTTAGTTTTCTTGGCATTAAGAAATAAACCAGCCTTTTTGCTTGCTTCTCTAACTTTATCTAGTAGTTGTTGTAGTTCAATGATACTGCTGGCAATTAAAACTATATCATTGGCATATCTTAGATTTGATATTTTGTATCCTCCAACATCTACAGTTCCTTCAAAATTCTCTAGAGCACCTCTTATAATTGCTTCAGAATATATATTAAAAAGGTGTGGAGACAGGATGCAACCTTGTCGTATTCATTGGTTGACTTCGAACTATTCTGTTAAATCATAAGTGGTTCTTACAGTTGCTTGTTGTTGGTCATACATGGCTTTTATTAGTTGGATGATGTGTTTTGGAAATTTCATATCGTTCATGTTATTCCAGAGGATATCGTGATCAGCAGTATCAAAAGCCCTCGAGTAATCGGTGAAACACAGGTATAGGTCTTTCTGATGTTCTCTATTTTTCTCTATGATCAATTTTAGATTTAGACTCTGGTTTCTGATAGCTTTTCCAGGGAGAAAACCTGCTTGTTCATCTGCTATTTCTTCTCTTAACTTTAACTTCATTCTTTCAGCAATAATTTTCAACAAAATTTTGCTGCTTCGACTTATTAATGCAATTGTCCTGTTATTGTTGCATTGGAGTGCGTCATCTTTTTTAGGTATGGGAGTAGAGACTGATTTTACCCAGTCTTCTGGCCATCTTTCATTCCAAATTTTCTTACAAAATTTGTAGAAGTATTCAACACTTTCGCCAGCATTCTTGATTAGTTCTGCTATTATTTCATCTATTCCCAGGTTCTTGTTATTCTTTAATTTTATTATGGCTTTTATAACTTCGTCTAGCAGTGGCAGTGGTTCATCTTCGCTGTCATTGAGTTTAATTAATGTTGTTAGATCTCTATTTTTTTTATATAAGTTGGAACAATATTGATTCCCTCTATCTTTGACTTCTTTTCCATCACATAAAACTAGTCCATCTTCAGTTTTGATAGTGTCCATTGTAGGTTTAAAATTTCATGTAATGTTTCGTACTCCTTGGTAGAGTTCTTTAGCCGTCTTATTGATAGAACAGTTTTCAATTATCTGTCAATATTCATTTAAATATTTTTCCTTATCTCGTCGCAATAATCTTTGAATTTTTGTATTTTGTATTTTGTAAATTACTTCTTCAACTGGATTATTGACACCCTTTGATTTTAGGCATCTTCTTGTTTCAATTTCACTTAGTGTTTCTTCAGATATCCAGGGGGAATTTGTCTTTTTCTTTTTGGCGATAGTTTCTTAAGCAGCGCTCAGCAGGAGTTCTTTTCCTTCCAACAACTCATTTGGTGTTTTATCATCTTTACATTGATTGAGCAATTCAAATTTGTTTGACACTGTAATTCTGTAATTGTTGTCAAGAGTTTTGTAGTCGAGCTTTAGAGGTGGTGTTGGACGCTCCATCTTTTTGAGTCTTATTTGAAAGTCGATAGTTAGTAGTTGGTGGTCACTGTTGCAGTCGGCATCAGGTCTTGTTTTGGCATTTTTTATACAACTTTTCCATTTCTGGTTCAACACAATGTAGTCAATTTGGTTGCGTGTTCTTTTGTCTGGTGAAAACCACGTGTACAAGTGTCTTGGGTGGTGTTGGAACAATGTGTTGGCTATAACTAGATTATTTGTACTACAGAATTCAATAAAATCTTCACCTCTTTCATTTATATCTCCAAGGCCCAATTTTCCACAGATGTCATTTTTTAGATCATTTTTGCCTACTTTGGCATTGAGGTTTCACATAATTATTTTTACATCTCTGTTAGGGATTGTGTCTAAAGTTTCTTGGAGAGTGTTATAAAAATTTTCCATTTCTTCATCACTTGCAATGTTGGTTGGTGCGTAGCATTGTATAATACTAATGTTATGAGGTTTTGCTTGTATTCTGACTTTTATAATGCGATAATTTATTGGGCTGTACCCAATTAGTGCATTTGCAGTTTTTTCGTGAGAATCATAGCAACTCCGTGACTATAATTTCCTTCTTCTTTTCCAGAAAAAAGGACTGCCTTGTTTTCTTTAGTTTGAAACTTCCATTACTTTTCCAATTGGTCTCACTGATTCCTAGTATTTGAATGTTGTATCTATCCATTTCGTTACAGACATTATGCAATTTACCCATCTCTTTCATTTTCCTTACGTTCCACATTCCGATTTTTAATGAGTTTCTTAACTGGACATGTTTTCTTTATCTTCTTTGTCTTCCAGATGCGTGTTTAACATTGTCAGCCTGGTTGCTCACTGAACAACGCGCCCCTTGATAACCCAGGCGACAGGCGATGTGGTATGAATTATCATTTCTGTATTTAATCATTGGTGTAGAGGTTTGTCAGGAAAAAATAAAAGTTGAGTGGAATCCCCCAGGCTCCTTCTCAACTCGCAGTCTCCAACTAACTAGGAGGAACTATCTCTGCCGCTTTGAAACAGTTACACTGTAATACGTCAAACATATTGTTTGGTGAAACCAGCATCAGTAAACCAAAGGTGTTTTCACCAGATATCCACTGCCCTGCTGCCGACAGCTTCACCACAATCATGGCATAGGGAGCTAATAGGGTGCTGTTCTTGTTCAAGGGAACCCCAGGGTACAAGTTTATTGTCTTTACCCATGACTTAATATATATATATATATATATATATATATATATATCTAATATTATATATTATATATAATTTATATATATATATATAATATATATTATATACATATATATACATATATATACATATATATCATATATATAATATATACATATATATATATATATATAACATATATATATACATATATATACATATATATACATATATGTACATATATATACATATATATACATATATATACATATATATACATATATATACATATATACATATATATACATATATATACATATATATACATATATATATATATATATATATATATATATATATATATATATATATATATATATGCGAGTAGAACAACGAAGGGAAGTACAAGAAAACACACGAATATGCCGAAGGCCTTTTCGCTATAATTGCTTCGTCAGGGCATATAAGACTAGAGCTACATAGAGGTATATATACAAGTACTAGGCGGTCAGGTCACGTCGGTAATCAGGTGTGCGACGACCTTGGCTAGTTCGTGGCTCCCTGTTGCGGTGTTGAAGTTGTTGGTTGTGTGTATGAACGCCGCTTCTACCATCTTTCTTTGTCGTGGGGCAGGCCTTGTTTAATAATGGAGGCCTGGGACCACTTGGGGAGATGGCCGTCGGAGTCGACGTGAACAACGAAGGCGCTCCTCTTGTCGTGTCGTCGGAGGGCGCTGCGGTGTTGGTCGATACGTTGTTCATGGTGGCCACGTCCTGTCTCACCTATGTACACCTTGTCGCAGCCACATGGTATGCTGTACACTTGGCTGCGAGGTCTGTTGTGGTCTAATCTCTTTTATCTGACGATGTCTCTGATCTCCTTGCCAGAGGTGGTTATCTTCATAGTATGGCCCACCAGGGCCTCTAGGTGTTCTGCCAGCTAATTCGACACTGGTTCCCTTAGTAAAGGCATGGCTGACTTTATCGAGTCCAACTGCCGCAGAAATCTCTCTGCTATTGAGAGAGGATTCCTGCAGGGAGTTGTGACCTGTGCAGTCGCCAGCGCCAAAGGACGTAAGCCTGCCATTCCTGCTAGGTACATTAAGGCCCTACAGGAACTTGGCAGAGACGACTCCGTTGTCATTGCTCCGGCTGATAAGGGTGGCGGTATCTTAATCATTAATAGTACCGATTATATCAATAAGATGGAAATACTGCTCTCGGACGTATCTATTTACAGGAAAGCCAGGACAGGAAACGCGCAGGACAGGTCCCTAGAGTTTAATAGAGCAGCACGGAGGACCCTCAAAGGTTCGGAGAAGGGGAAATCTTTGCTACATCTGCTCGAGGAGACACCACGCACGCCGACGATCCGTGGGAACATCAAAACCCACAAAGAAGGAAACCCCGTGAGACCCATCACCAACGGGACCGGGAGTGCCCCACACCGGTTAGCAAAGAAGCTTGCAGCACCTCTCTCGAGCGCCCCCCCCCCCTAACGGAAGCCGCCTTGCCACGGTGGGGGGGCTTGAGGTCCCAATGATCTGGTGAGCCGGACCAGAGGGCTACCCATACTGGAGGGGTCACCAGTGAGGGATGAGACAAAATGGCTTCCTGGTGCACCAAGGCCTATGAGAGAGGGATGGTGTACCCACCCCTGGCTCATTCCATCTTGGACCAGGGAGAACTCTCCCACGTGTGTTTGCCGTGCGTGGCATCCCGTATTACCAGGAGACAGGAGTCCTGGAGGTTGAGCGATGCTGCACGCTGCGCCCTGCAGCTAGCAACACACCTCTTTGGTCCTTTATTCTGGTTAGACGGGTGGCTTGATCAAGGCCCGGTCAAGTCTATCGGCTGGTCAAATATGGCTAGGGTCAAGCAGGCACTATTCAGTCGGTAGCGCATAGGTCCCGCGACCGCAATCAGTACTGTGATAGTGGCTGCGTATATTTCCTCATTACCCCTGGGCGTGGAAGATTTTGAACCCAACTTAGCTTCCCCTCGTTGGACTCCATGGTGGGTTGGGGGGCGTGAAGGAAAATTTTAGAAATTCCAAATTTGTAATGGA
>NC_051391.1:55436316-55442674 GCF_015228065.2 Penaeus monodon
TTTTAAAAGAATTCGATAAAAGCTCTTTAACACGATCCATCCCCTCCTCTCCTTTCTCTCTCTCGTTCTTCTGTTTCTGTCATCTGTCTGTCCTTCTCGTCTTCTGTCTTCTCTTCGTCTTCGTCCTTCTCTTCGTCTTCGTCTTCGTCTCGTCTTCTTCTGCTCTCTTCTAGTTCTTTCTTCCATCTAGTATATGTTTTTTTTAGTTAGTAGTGGATAAATACAGAAAAAAAAAACATTTAAAAGATACTTGATGGTAAAAGAGCAGCTCTGTTATCCACAATATAGCAATGTTAATGTTAATTTGTGAAAATGTAGTCATATGTGGAATGCTTCCAATGTGGCAAGATAATAGATTACTCTATTCGAACTACCCGTGTTGCAAGTCTACAGTAAGATGAAGAAAAAAAGCTGAAGACACAAATATGTATGAGAAGAAAGAGACAAAAAAAAAAAAAAGAAATAGAAAAAAAAGATAGAAAAACACTATACAAAGCATTCGAATCAGGGTAATGGGGAACAGATATGTTGTGTGCAAGTATAACCATTTTTTGTCTCGAGCTACATCTTTTTTTTTTCTTCTTCTTTGACTTAATATCATATTCAAAAAATAATATTATGTTAGCTTAGCCATACAAATCTAACCTTGCAATATATATATGGAATATATATATATATATATATATATATATATATTAATATATATATTAATATATATATATATACTACTGGAAATACAAATGTTCAAATTATTGTTAATGCTGACAGAATTACAGGCTGCGTTGCTGTATTGCCATTAGGTTGCAAAATAAAAGTATCTCCGATAACAACAACTTATTGGACATTACAAGAATTAAGGCAGTTAGTTTGTATACATTCAATCAAAATTCCCTTATCCCCTTCTTACAAAATAAAAATAAATAGATAAACAAATAAGCAAATAAAATAAATAAACAATGCAAAAAAAAAAAACAAGATTCAAACTGCAAAACATTAGTTTTTAATGCGCATTTTATTTTATTTACCTCATATTCAGCCAAAACAAAGGAAAAGAGATAAGTTTAAAAAAAAACCCATGGGCTATAGGAATAACCTTTTTAATGCGACAATCTGGGGATAAGGTTCAAGTAAAAGAACTTGTTATCCTGGTCTTATTACTCTGTGTTGTTTGGCCAAACAATTCCTCACGATTACTATATTGTTTCCCCATCATCTTCCTAAATCATCCTCATTATCTTAATAATTATCATTTTCGTCACCATTGCTACAACCATTACTATTTGCTACTGCTAATAGTCTAACATTATATCAACAGCACCCCAATTGAGAAATATATAATTATATAACCTTATTTACTTTTTAAAAATTAAAAAGATTTTGTTGCTGTTATAACTGTTTTAAGCAGCGTTCCCAGAGATTCATTTATCACCCCCAAATGCGTAAAATGACCTGATTACATTGTATGTGTCAATAAAACAATGTTAAAAACTTGTATCAACATTTTTGCGTTCCGATCCGTTTTTGGGAAATTCAGCCTAGTTATGGTAAAACACTTGTATATGTGTTTTTTATATTATATAAAAATTTATTATATATATTTTAATAATTAATATATATATTAATACAATATACACGGGGGTGTGTGTGTGTTTTTTTGTGTGGGGGTTGTGTGTGGTGTGTGGGGTGTGTGTGTGTGGGGTTGTTGTGTGTGTTGGGGTTTTGGTGTTTTTGTTTTTTTGTGTGTATTGTGAAATGTAAAATTTTTTATATTATTTATTAATATTAATAATATAACATATATATGTGTGTTATATATATATTTTTATTTTTATTATTTTATATTTTTTATATTATATACAACATACTCGTGGTCAAAAACTTCGGCTGCCAGGTTTTGGGCTCTGAGATGCCTAAACTGAATCCCAAGAAACGGTTCTGTATACATTTCTCCCCCCTGTTCAGGGGGAAAACGCGCTGGGGGTTGCAGTCCCCAAAACTATTTTTTAATTTGGGGGTCATTTTTAAATAAGGGATGTTGAAATTAAAATTTTTTCTCTCAAAAAAATCCAGCAAGACTTCATATTTTTACATATGATGTAACCAATGCAATGGCAGCCCCCAAAAGTGAAATTTAATTTTCCCAAGGTCCCAAGGGTTTGGGGTCCATAAAGCATACAAATTCTTTTTGTGAGTTATCCTTGCTTTTTCCTCCCCCTCGGGCCCTTTTTTGGGTCCTTTTGGGCCCATTTTATTTTTTTTATCTTTGGCTCCCCCTCCCCTTTTCGCGGTTTCCCTTTACTTTTTTTTTCTGGGAACTCTCCCCTGTCCACATCGTTTCCTGGCTCTCTTTCTCTCCCAAAATTTTTCCTATTTGGGTTTTCTCTCCCCTCCCATTTGAAATTTTTTCTGTTTTTTTTCCCTCGGGCTCTGTCCTTCATTCATTTTTTATTTTCTCAGGTTCTTACGTTTTTAATGTCGCGGGGTCTCTTTTTTGCCAGTTCAATGTTTCTGTTTTTTTCCCACTTTTCATGTCTATGTTTTCTTTCCCCTATAAATGTCTATGTTTTTTTTCAGAGTTAACTTTTTTCCTGACGCTCCCTCTCACCTTTGTTCCCCGGGGAATTTTTTCCCTCTCTTTCTTTCACATTTCATTTTTTTTGGGGGCTCTTTTTTTTTTAACATTTCTATTCCTATATATTTTTTCCAATTTTCGTGTACTAAATTTTACATCATTTCATTTTTTTTTTCCCTCCCTCTCTGGGTCTCTGTTTTAAGATTTTTCCTTTTTCTCTAATTCTCTTTTTCCCCTGCTTTTCACCCTTTTTTAAATTTATTTTTACTCTGCCCCCCGCATTTTCATATCTCTCATTCTTTTATACCCTTTTTTTCCCCAGCTTAGGGTTTTCTTTTCTCCCTCCATGTCTGACTTTAGTATTTCAACTCTCTTGCAAATTTTTAACCGTTTAGGGTATCCACACCCTGTGTGTGTTTTGGGTGTGGGTGTGTTTGTGTGGGTGTTGTGTGTGTGTGTGGTGTGTGTGTTGTTTGTGTATTCTTTTTAAAATTATTTTAATTATTATTATATGTATATAAAGTATTTTAATTACATATATGTATATTTTAAATGTAATGTATTTTATAAATTTTCGTTCTTTTTTTCCCTTTTTCTTCCTTTTTATATAACACCGCTTTACCATATATAATTTTTTTACACACACATTCCTCTTTATATTTTTACATTTTGATAAAAAATTTGTGTGTGTGTGTGTGTGTGTGCGCGCGTGTGGTGTGTGTTTATATATGTTTTTTTTATTATTTTTTTTTATTTACTTTTTTTTTTCCTTCTTTGAAAGGGAATAAAGGATTTTTTGTGCGTTGTTAGTTAAAAAAATCGTATCTGAAGCAAAATTTTTTTAAGTCGGGCGAAAATAATCGTGTCGATAAAACCACGGATAAAGTTCTGATTACCATCCTCCTATAAATTCATTTCAAGCTCATCTCTGAAATGAAATCGGGAAATTTTTCGCCAGAAAAAAAATTACTTGATTTTGAAAATATTTTTTTCATTTTTTCAATACACAAAATTTTAAAAAATTTTTTACTCCCAAATTTCATTAAATGAGAGGCCGGTCAGTTATGAAAACAGTATTCCTTTTTGGCTTTCCTACGCTTTCACTTTGTTCTTATAACTTTTTATTATGAAAAAGCTCAAATTTCTCCCTCCAGTATGAAAGCTTATCTTTAAATTTTTTCGTCCCGATTCGGAAAAAAAAGAAAATTTTGAAGGAGCTCCAGAAATTTGGAAAAAGGGGTGCTGATCAAATGTTCTTAGTAAGTCATTTGTTGATAAAATATTAGGGGGTGTTCCAAAAGCAGTCTAACCAAATTGTATGAAGCTAAACCCCTAATGAAAATTACTTTTTTATTAAGCTTACAAGAGGGACGGGGAATTTAAACAAAATTACTCGCAGATTACAATGAATAAAATTATAGGGTTCCCGGGGAAATTATTTCCTTGGGGGAAATTCCCAAACCTCGTCTCACTAACAGGATCCGTCACTACTGACAATGAAATTTCATCCTTTTTCTTATCATGCACTTTATAGTCCCTATTACCACTGCGACTTTCCCTTTAAGCACAGGTAGTTTGGGACTTTAAAGGAGGGATCTTTACACAAGATTTTTCCATAAATGTTTTGACCCTCCAAAGGAAGCATTTTTTTCCACTCGTCCACACTCGCAAGAAATTTTCCTTTTTAATAGTTGCTCTAATTGCTCAGAGACTTGTCCATTGTATGCCGAGCTTTTAAAAAAACTGTCATTTGATATAATTTTAGTCCTGCCTGCCTGCTGTAGCACGACAGTAGGGTCTTGCAACCCCTATAACAGTGTTACTTGGCGCAGAAAATATCGGGAAGAGACTATGTTGCTATGCTATAATTTGACGTAATATAAGTATGTGTGTGTATAAATACATATACGCACAAATTTTTTGTGTGTGTGTGTGTGTACGCGTGTATATACAAATATATATATATTAAATATATATAATATAAATTTTTTATATATAATGTGTGTGTGTGTGGTGTGTGTGTGTTGTGTGTGTGTGTGTGTTGGGGTTTGTTGTGTTGGAAAAGGGGGAAAGAAAAAGAAAAATAGAGGGAGGGGGAATATAGCCCTTATCATATATGTATAAAACACACACACACCACACACACCACACCCCCACCAAAACACCGTTAGCTCGCAATTTCTAAAAGGAATTCCGTTTTAGCAATCTCACCCTAAAAAAGCTTTTTTTTTGCTCCATAATGCTTCTGAAAGTGCCTCTTAAACTTTACAAAATTTTGGGGGCTACCCCTTTCCTCCCTCGGCCCCCCTATTAAATCGCCCCCCTTTTTGGATATATGTGTGTGGGGTTTGTTATGTTGAGAGAAGAAAGAAAGCGAGAGCAAGTGAAGAGAGGAAGGGGGAGAAGAGAGAGAGAGAAATGGAGAAAAGAGAGAAAAGGATTTAAAAAATTAAACGAGAAAATACTCAAAAGAATTACTTTTTTAATATCCCTTTAAAACCCTTTATCGGATCCAGGGGGTGTGGTGATAAAAACGGCTAAAAAAATAAAAAAACGAAATTCTGTTTCTGAAATGAAATGAAACGAACTTCAGGTAATGATTGCAAAAAAAAAAACGAGATGAAAAAAAAGCGGAAATTTAAAAACATGATAATAAAAAAAACTGTTGAATAACTAAAACAACCTGACATCACCGACGTATTCCACATCCGATCCTCTAAGGTACCATGAACATCGCGATACCAAACCGCAGTGATGGGGGGAAAAAGGTTCAGCATCCAAACACAACTTTAGTTGCCATATTGTTTTTCTGAACGAGGCTTGCTGGTTTTCAAGTATTATAGCATCAACAACGGGGCATTCTGAGGCCCTTTTTGTTGAAAGCTCGGGAACGGCAGCTTTTCCAAGGAAAGAATCCCGGGGCCACCCGGGACCGCCAACCCTTCATAAGGGAAAACTCAAGGCAGCGGGAGGGGGCCGATCTAAACCCTGGGCTTTGGGAAGACGTGAGAATATAAAAAAAATAGTGCGTGGTGGTGTGGGGAGGGAGGGGAGGGAGAGGGGAAGAGAGAGAGAGAGAGGAGAGAGAGGAAAAGAGGGGAGAGAGAGAGAAGAGAGAGAAGAGAAGAGAGAGGAATTATATAAAATATTATAATTTTTAATATATATAATTTTTAAAACATAAGATGACATTGCACACGGAGTTTTGGTGTGTGTGTGTTGTGGTGTGTGGTGGTTTTGTATATGTTATATGTATATAATTATATATATATATATATAATATTATATATTATATCATATAAATTCAACAACAAAAACAACAAAAAAAAAACTCCTTTTTATTTATTATATGATAATTTATATAATATATTTATATATAATATTAATAATTTTTCTCTTTTCCCTTTTTTTTCTCTTTTTTTTTTTTTTTTTCCCTCCTTTTTTTCTTCCCCCTTTTAAAAAAAATTTTTATTTAATCTATATATTTAAACCCCCTTTATTTAAACCCTCTCCCCATCCCTGAGGTTTGAAGCTTTCTCCTAGGGGGGGGAAATATATGGCCTTTCCTTGCATTGGTTTTCCTATTTACTAATAAGGGTTTTTAAATTATTTGTTGTTATAATATTTTAAACCTCTAATGTTCAAAAAATATAAAAAAATTTTAATTTTTTATTTATTTCAACCGTTTCCCACCACACCACCCAAACCCAAATCGGTGTGGGGGTCTTTTTTATGTATTTTTTATTATTAAAAATTTTTATTTATTTCTTTTTTTTCCCTTTTTTT
>NC_051391.1:55442774-55445274 GCF_015228065.2 Penaeus monodon
TATATTTTTTTTTTTTTTTTTTTTTTTTTTTGTGCTGTGGTGTTGTGTGTGTTGTGTGTGTGTGTGTGTGTTGTGTGTTTTTTTGGTGTGTTGTGTGTGGTGTGTGTGCGTTGTGTGTGGGGTGTGTGTGGTGTGTGTGTGTTGGTGTTTCTTTTTTTTGTTTGCAGCTGTGTTGTGTTGCAGTGTTATAAGTGTTGCTTATGTGCGGTGTGTGTAATGTAAACTGTTTTTACTTTTAATTTGTTATCATGCCAGCTGATGTTAGGTTGTTGCATTTGATTTATCAAGCATTGTATTTCTTTTTTTGCTGTGTAGATAAAGAAACACTTTTTTCATTGCTAAACGGTACGTGTGACCAATATCCAATGATACGAAAATAAGATTTTATTTTTATTATTTTTTTTTTTTGGGGGGGAGGGGCATTGGAGAGGAGCAAGAGTAAAAAAGACCAGGTCACCGACATACACCCCGTATATACATATATGTAAATGTTAATATATATGTATATATATATATATATATATATATATATATATATATGTATATATATACACAGAGATGTATAGACGCACACACGCACGCACGTACACACACACAATATATAGAGAGATTGATAATATATATGTATGTATTTATGTATGTATGTGTGTATATATATACATATAGGCGTGTACCCTTCCTTTAACGGTAGGTTCATGTCTGGACATACATATATAAATACACAGATATTCCTATGCTTTGTAATACAAGAGGATGGATGCAGGCCTTTGAAAACGTGCACTGAACTCGTTAAACCAATATCATCCACTGGCGAAAAATCTTGTAAGCCCTCCTGGTGTGTTTGGCTAGTAAGGATATCATGGGGGCTGTGATGATCAAAGACCCGGACACAGGGCTATAGCTGGGCAATCCGGGGGCAGAAAACCTTCACTTGATATTGAGGTCTTTCAGCTTGCTTTGTAGTATCCTTCTCTCCGTTATGGGGGATATTTGGATGTATGCATTGCTTGTGAAGATAGAGAACACCTCTATACATAAGCATAAAAGCACGTCCTTGCATAAACGCACGGCTTTGCATACAGCATACACATACCTCTTTGCATATACGCATGTCTTTACATACAACATGACGCACATCTGTGCATACAGCATACACGCACGTCTTTGCTTACAACATACACACGTCTTTGCATACAAAATACACCCACGCCTTTGCATACATCATTGCATACCGCATACAGCATACACGCACGTCTTTTACATACAAAATACACAAACGTCTTTGCTATAGCATACAACACCTATACATTACACATTAAATTTCTTTCCTACATACTTAATGCGAAGTTATGTACGTCAACGTTCTTATTAGTCTCTCAGAACAGAACAAACTGGAATATAATAATTATATATATATATTATATATATATTATATATATATATATATTAATATATATATATATACACAACACGCCAGGGCGGCGACTTCCCCTACGACACATGTGTTTGACCTCTAAAGGCGATATATTTTCTTGCAGTTAAATCGGGCTCGGAGCGCAGGTATCTTTACGACTGCCGCGGCCTAAAACAGTGCTCAAACCCCATGGGGGAAACGCGGCAGTCATATGTGGTGTGTTTTTGTGTGTGTGTGTGTGTGGGGTGTGTGTTTTGGGGTGTGTGTGTTTTGTGGGGTTTTGTGTGTGGTGTGTGTGTGTGTGGTGATATAAGGCTGTATGTCTGTTATATAAATTTATATATATATAAATGTATACTTATGATATGTATATAGATGCGTGCGTGTGTGTGTGTGTGACAGACAGATAGACAAATATAAATTGTAGGTCCTAATATCCTATTAGGACCTACATGTACATGGGATTATATCCTATAATTCCATGTACACACTTTATTAAACTTCTGCTTCCAGAGAGGGGAGAATAAGCTACATCGTCAACCTTCTCTTGTTAGCTTCTCTCTCTCTCTCTCTACCAGTCTTATCTTTCTCTCTCTCCTACTCTTTCCACGTCTCTCTCTCTCTCTCCTCTCTCTCTCCTACTCTTTCTACATCTCTCTCTCTCTTTCTCTCTCCTACTCTTTCCACATCTCTCTCTCTCCCTCTCCTACTCTTTCCACATCTCTCTCCTCTCTCTCTCATTCTCTCTCTCTCTCTCTCTCTCTCTCTCTCTCTCCCTCTCTCTCCATTCTTCCTGTTTCATACGTTCTGCTTCTTTTCCTCCGATGGGAAGTAAGGTAATTGGTCTGTAATTAAAGCACTTTACTTTAGAGTTCGCAAGTTTATTTTCCTTTTTTTCTTTTCTTTTTTATTATTCGCTTTTGAAACACACACAAGCACATCATTCGCTTGTTATCTTATCGTTTGAAGTATTTCACCCTCGATCGGAGTCTAATTGATAGTTAACGTGGCTTCTGCTTCCGTTTATAATTACAGAGGGTTTCACTTTCATTTTAGGTAGAGAAATGTTGCATTTTGATATTTTAA
>NC_051391.1:55447774-55465274 GCF_015228065.2 Penaeus monodon
AAAAAATAGGACATAAATCCGTAGATATTTATAGGAAAAAACTGTTAGAAAAACCTTTCTACAAACTGTTCTCTTGTATTTAAACTTATATCCATTTTTCCTAAGCTCTAAACGGGAAAAATAACGAAAATGTACCTTTGTCAAGACTCTCTTTCTTTTTAAATGCGTTGCGCCCTATTTTCGGTCTTTTTTTTTTGGGGGGGGGGGGGAGGCGCGCATGTTTTTGCCACTCGATATTTTCTTTTTATTTTTCGCATATAGATAATCAAACACGTTTTATAATTTTTGTGTCTAGCACATACATAAAAATGTTACTGTACCCGACATTCGTGGGATTCGGGTTTCTGGTGGGAAAAAAAAAAAGTGAAACAAAAAAAAAAAATAATAATAATAAGAAAAGAAAAAAAACCGTTATAAGAGGGAAAAATTTATTTCTGTTACAGGATGTGGAAAAATTCACTTCTATAACCAGTGGCCACGGGGTTTTTTCCCACGGGGTTTTCCAAATGTCCCAAAATAAAAACCACCCCCTCGCGAGGGCGGGGTCACTTTTTAATTGCCTCGTTTTGACCGGGAGCCCGTCCCAACTCCGACGCGGTAGGGTCACCTCCGCCCCCCTCCGGGGGAGTTCGTGGAAAGCGACCAGCGCGGTAGGTCAGTCCCCCCTCTCCCCCGGGCAGTGACCGTGGCCTCCACGCGGCCTTTTGCCCTTTGGGGAACGTCTTTGCGTCGTCGTGCGTGTGTTACCCCTTACGTGTGTTTTGCGGTCCCTGTCACCCACTGTACTGAGTACGCATACCTTTTCAATCTGGGGGGGTGGCGTGCGCCTTTCCGGGGCTCGAGCATGAACGCAAATTCCGAAGAAAATCCCCCTCACCGTAAAGACAGGTAAGAAAAAAAAAAACCCCGTAAGTACAGTTTGGGCCCTTCTTTTTTCTTTTCCCTTTCCTTCTCCCAACAGGGGTTTAAGCCTTTGTTTTTTGTTGGGTTAAAAGGTGCAAATGACAGCAAATGGCACTTTCTCCACTATTTTTTCCCCCTCAGATGTATTTCCGTGCGATCGAGTATGTGATCAATAAACTGAATATCGTTGTTAGAAAATAATTATATTTTTTTCTCGTTTTTAGAGATTTATTTGTTTCATCGCAAAAGAATTTAACGCGTTCGTGATTTTTTCTTATCACGAATACCATTTCATTTTTTCTCGTTTCCTGCCCCCCGACCTTTCCTTTTCCCTTTTTTTTTTTGCGGTCACTTTGGATTAAAAAAAAGGTTATTTTTTTGACCTCACTTTCTCTTTTCCCGGTCGGGGGCGGGTGGGGAGGGGGCAATGCCCCCTTTGGGTTCCCCCTAATTTTGGAAGCAAAAATTCATTGTTAATTGCTTTTTTGGGGCACGTTTTATGGGGGCTAGAGCGTAGCTTTTTAACGCAATTTTTTTAAAATTTTATTTTTGAATATAGCGTAGGTTTCGCCCCTTATCCCTTTCAAGGATTGCCCATATTGCCCCGGGGGTTCGTAAAAAGCCCCAATAGTCTGCGCTCCATCGTTTGAGAGAGGTGCAATAAAACCCAAGGTATTCGTCGTTCGGCTCCCCTTTGAGTCGGGGTGTGACCCGCGGTTACGTCCGTTAATTAAAAAGTAGGACTAGGGGTTTTGCTAGAATATTTTCGCTTATTAAAACACCTTTTCCCCCTCTTGAAGTCGCTTGCATGTTTTGGGGACCCCCAAAGGTTGTGTTTCGTAAAAATTTATATATCCTTCGGAATTTTTTGGGGTGCCATTCAGATACGCGAAGAGGCAGGGTTTTTAATTCCCGGGTCGAGTGCTTCGTATAACGGCATTTGGGTAAGGGTTCCCCCCGTTATGAGTTTTTGAAGCTGACCCGGCAAAGCTAACAGTACTCGGCAGTTTCAGATTTTTGACCCCGAGAAAATTTTCTTGAAAAAATTTTGGGAAATTTTTTTACACCCCTTCATTTATGCGACATTCTGTCGCTATCATTATATGTGATTTAAGTGGAGTTTAAAAAAATCTTAAATAGCTAGCTTGCTAATTTCTTCAGTTTTGTTATAGTGAAATAATATTCTGTTTGTGATTCATTCTCTGTTGAGTCACTCTCGCTTTTCCCTCTCATTAAAGATAGCTGTCACTCCCACGCAACACCCCAAAACATTCAGCCCCCTAACACACAGGTAAAAAGGGGCTCTGACCCTTTTTATTGTTTTTGTGCCGGGGGTAAAGATTTATCTCTTTTTGCCCCCAATTTTTCTTCGCTGTCTGTGTACAAGTTACATCTATTTTTTATTGTGTGACACTAGGTTAAATAGATCTTGCGGATCGCCGAGCGTTCCCCCTTATCTTTCTATATCTATAAAGGGGGGTTGGGAGTTCAAAAAGTCTATGCGGGGCCCTACTGACATCTCCCTCTTCTATTTTTTTTTTACCTTTGGAAAATAAAACAAAAATGAAAAAAAAAAAAACGAAAATAAGTTAAAAAAAACCCAAAATTAAAACCCGTAAATTTTTTATGAAAAACCGGCTAGTGGTAAATTACCACCCCATTTCTCTTTTGCCCCTTTTTCCTCCGGCCCTTACGTGTATATCTGCTCCCCACTTTTATTGCTCGGGCCGACACGGCACCGAAGGGGGACCCTTAAGCCGTGGGAAAAAGGGCGTCATCGAACATGCCCTAGGCCCCCCGGACCAAGATTTTCGCAAAAAAAAAGGGTTAATACTCCCAGATAGTGGAGGGGTTTTCCCCGCCAGACCCCGTAGATCAGCGAACCAGCACCCTTTTCCGCAGGTACCAGTCGCCCCCGAATGCTGTGCATAGGCGACGCCTGGCGGGGCCCCTGCAGATCCCGGGCAAAATCCAGGAGCTCGTAGCGCAGGTATAAGCCGCCCCGGATGGCCCCCCCTCCCCGCGCCCCTAATCCGACGAAGATTTCGAAAACGTGTGGACGCGAGAAGGACCCTGGACGAATCTGTGGGGCGGTGGCGAGGACCCCCCCCGATTTTAGGCCTGGGCCCAGGCTACGAGGAGGTCAAGACGAATCAAGGGGGCCCCCCGGTGCGAGACTTCAAAGGGACGTTGGATAACGAGGACGAGCAGTTTACACCAGGGAACCAAAGGATGGGACAACTGGACAGCAGAAACGAAGTTAAACCGGACGACGACGAGCGAGACGACCCCCCAAGTTGGTCACCCTTGAAGGCGCCTGGGGGGGCGGGCCCGGTAGGGGGCCGACCCAAATAAGATGTGGAAATTCTATTCTGTTAAGGAGTGGATAATTCTTTTTCTATAACCAGGGGACCACGTGGCTGTTTTCCACGGGATCCAAATGTCCCAAATAAGAACCCCCCGCTCGCAGGGCGGGGGGGGCACATTTATATCTGATCGTTTGACCGGGATTCGTGCAAAGCTCCCACCGCCTAAGGTCAGCCCCGCCTCCCTCCAGGTGGGCTGACCGTGACCTCCGCGCGGCCCGATAACCCGTAAACAAACCATGTCGTGTTTTATCTCGTGGGCAACTCTCAGAAAAAAAAAGTCAACCGTTAACAAGTTATAACTACCCTCTGTTCCCATTGTAAAACTAAAGGGTGATACCTTTTATACCTAGCCTTTCCAAAAAGAGTCCAAAATTTCCTATTAAGATTTTAAAAGATGTGAAAATTTTGCGGGTTTGTTTTTTTCCACGGGTTTTTAATAAATTGGGAATTTAACAAAAGGTTTTAAGTGTTACAAAGAAAAAAACAAAAAAGCGAAATAAACTGCACTCCTAATATCTTTAGAAGGGGGAAGTATTAAGTTTTGGTAATAAAAAATATCATATTATTACATTCAAATTACCTTATCTATAATGTCCATAAATACGTACAGCAATAGAAAAAGATAATTCTCAATAGCGGGTTATTTTGGTCAAGATTTTTAAAAGGGCCCTTTTTGTAGCATTTTCCAAAAACCCCCAAAATTTCCCTTTTGCCCTTTATGCAAATATTATTGGAATCTGGGTTTAAATACCTTTCGGTTTGTATAGATTGTAGTCTCTACATTGATACAATTGATATAATTCCCCCCCGCCCAAAAGAATGCGATATTTTCGATTATTTTTTTGTAGTCTTAAGTAGGGATTTTTATTTTCATTTTTACGAATCGCATTTTATGTTCCTAATACATATTTCTTTTTAAAAAGGGCATTAATGTTCGTGCTTTCTACGGTAATGAAATACTTTTTTCATGATAGAGTAAAATTTTAAAGGTAAAGTGACGATCCGGGGAAAGACATGGAAGAAAAAACCCAAAGTGTCCGAGTCTATGAAAGGTATTTACTTCGATAGGTAATTATCTTCAAAATCATTCTGTACCTCTATTATATAACCTTTAGAGGCTGAAATATATGAAATAAAAGGCTATGTTATGTATCTTCTTTGTTGATATTGTTACGCCGACCGCCTCGTCTCTCTGCCACCAACACTAGGCAGGCTAGGCAGACGGCGTGCTATCCACAGGGTCGTGAACACTGAACGCCCCAAGAGGCACCGAGCACCACAGGTCCCAGAACACCACGAGGGGAAAACGCCAAGTGGCGAGGCAGGGCACGAAATAAAGGGACAAAATGACAGTCTTTCCTTTATTTACACAAATTATTTACTCGTACACTTTTCTATAGGCACAATACAGGGGGAAACCAGCATGTCACACTGCACGATACGGCTTATAACAGGGCAACACAAAGTTTATCAGGTCACCAAGGCACACACGAGGTCTTCACAGGAGCAGCACCCAACCGCGTCTCTCGGCTTGCTCCTCCGCTCCTCCGCTCACAGTCAGCTGCGTCTTGTTTGCCCAGGTCCCTTCATGTTAACACATGCCCAGGTCATCCTTTTCATGTGAACACATGTTTCGCACAGAGACAAAGACCCACTGGCGTAGCAATATAATGCAGTCAATAAGACATGTAAATGTTGTGATCATTGGTATTAACCAGCTGAATGATTCGGACACCGCACTCACTAACAGTGGATAAGACAACATGCAAACCTTATGCAAATTTCCCCTTTTCACGTAAGAACAATTTAAAAAAATAAAAAGAAATACGATCTTTGAAATACATTTGAAAGTTTCCACAGCCTTGCAAGTAAAGAATCGTGTGTATAAACAATATATGTTATAGTAGTCAGATACTTTTTCCATTTTATTTAAAGGTCCACATGCTTTGGTTTGTAATTAAAAATCCTATTAAGCATATTAAATACTTATTAGTTTTCTGTTTGACCATTTTTAGGTGAAATTAAGAAATATGTTTTTTTTCTTAAAAATGATGTCGTGTTTGTAGCAACCATGATCACGAATCAAAGGAATAAGGTTTCGGGAGGCTAAAAAAAAGACCGTTTAATGACTCTGTATGTTCGACTCTCCATATACCCCTCTTAATTCCCTATCCTTTGATTTACAAACAACGGAGGGATACAAAGTGTTTTTGACTGCTGAATGTTGCAACGGCCATATTCCTTGTACATTAAAAAAAGTCATTAATTCAACGTGTCCCTTTGGCCATACAAATTAAGTTTTTAATTCAGATCGGTGGTCATGTGTCCTTGGGTTGCCAAACGCCGTCTGATATTCTGTTCTTTTGTTGGTTGCATAGCTGCATGGAGTCCCTTGCAGATCATTATTGTGCAATGTAATGAGTCCACATTCATGCTCGTACTAAGTGCACCATCACGGGCAAAACCAGTGTGGGGTTTGTATGCTTTCCCTGATTTTTCATAACAAGAGCGAGATGGCTCACGGTTATAGAATGCAAGCAACACCCACAACGCAAATATAGATGAAAGTGGTGTGTGTGTGTGTGTGTGTTCGCGCGCGTAACAATATATATAGTATATATATATATATATATATATATATATATATATATATATATAATATATATATACATATATATATATTATTATTTTTACACCCACACCACACTCACACACACACACCCACACCACAGGTCGCACACACACCCACCACACAACACACACACACACACACCACACACCACACACATATATATTATATATATATATATAATATAATATATATCTAATATATATATTATATATATATATTATTATCTATATATACGTACACACAAGTATACGTATATGCATAGTACCATTAGAGTAACTTTATAATCGCCTTTCATTCAGTACATTAGTGCGACTATATAACATAGTAATCTTTGTTTCTACTATAGAACGCTGGATGAAGCTATCCCACACACAAAAGACCTCCAACTTTTTAGCGAAAGGCAAGTACTGACTCTTCACCACTGGCTTAAGACTTCAGTGCAATTATTGGCCTCATTGTGATAGTTTATACAGGAGATTCTTAAGGGGAGAGGGAGAGAGAGACGAGATGAGGGAGAGGGAGAGGGAGAGGGAGAGAGAGAAGGAAGGGAAGGAGGGAAAGGAGAGAGTAGAGAGAGAGAGAGAGAGTAAAAGATCCCATTTTTTCAGGAAATGGGAAACAATCTTTGCTTAACCCTATAAAACAGAAATGAAAAGATATTTAAAGAAATCACGCCCGATATCAACCGGGAAATCTAAAAGTAATTAAGAATGTTATGTTATTTCTTTGTAAATCATGTCAGTCAGTATGGATAAGGATAGATGAAATAAATTGGAGTGAATGATAACTAAGAACGATCCATACCCGTGCATAGCGTGGGGGGGATCACTTTAAGATTTGAACAATGGGCGTATGTGTGTGTGTGTGTGGTGTGGTGTGTGGGTGGTGTGGTGTGTGGTGTGTGGTGTGTGGTGTGTGTGTGTGTGTGTGTGTGGTGTGTGTTTGTGTGGTGTGCGTGGTGTGTGTGTATGCGTGTGCGCGTGCGGTGTGCGTGTGCGTGTGCGTGTATATATTTATATATATTATCTATATATATATAATATATAGAATATATATATGTATATAATAATATACATATATATATATATATATTATAATATATATATATATAATATAATAGATATATGTAATATATATAATATTATATATATATATATATATATATATATAGTTATTTATGTATGGTATGTATACTTAGTCGGTAGTCCCTTCAAACTACACTAGGGAGTTTTAAAAAATTGTCTTTATTTTTTTTCGAGAAAAAAAAAAAAAAAAAGTAAAAATCAAGCCATTTACTCCTACACTTATGTTTCAATTCTCATAGTTTGCCTTAGTAGACAATATACAAGCAGGTAAAGTATTTGTAACCCATGTTTTGTAGCGTGTCTATAATAAGTTCAGCAAACATAACTCCCCCATGGGTTATGTACAACAAAGTGAGCCTAAAACAGATATCCACAGTCAGAGCGTCGAGTGGAAGAATTCTCATTCATCACAGACTCGTTGGTGAATGAAAAATACTGAGACGCTTTCAACTTGTCTCACTACGCTGGTATTGGAATTATCACCAAAACATCCTCGGTTATAGCACACCCTATAACGTTCGCACTCTAAGGTACACTCTTGACTTTAATGCCAGGACATTGATCAACCCTTTTAGAAGCAGAAATAAACTGTTTCGTGAATGATCCTTTGGGTTTTATATACCATGAGGTAATTACATCATGAGGGAAAGGTACCCCTGCGAAGGTAATTACTCAGTGGATATTAGTAAGTAAGTTTCAAGTTGATGGTAGCGAGGGATTATTGGTGGACAGGACCATCAGTGTTCCAGTACTCTTTCATTTCTTGTCGTTGTGTCTGCGGAGTTTTTTTTTTATTGTTTGTGAGTTTTAAGATTTTTCTGTTCTTCAATTTGCCATGGAAAGCTGTTGCCGTACGAATGGTGTGGAGGAAAGAATGCTTAAAATTCAGTGTTGGAGTGCAATTGTGCTTTTTGTTTGTGGTGTAATAAGGAATCGTTTGTACGTGTTTTGTGTGTTCGGTGTTTGGCCAGTGTCTGTGATAATATCTAGGACTTTGAGCACTCTCCTCTCTCATCTCTCGGTCTTGTCTATCTCTCTCATCTCTCTCTCTCTCTCTCTCTCGTCTCGTATACGTCTCTCTCTCTCTCTCTCTAACTCTCTTATCTCTGTCTCTCTCTCTCGGTCTCTCTCTCTCTTTCTCTCTCTCTCTCTCTCTCTCTAACTCTCCTCTCTCCTCCGTCTTCTCTCAAATCTCTCTCTCCTCTATATATATCTCTATATATATAGTATATATTATATATCTAGTATATATACATATATATATATCATCATCAATAACGGTATGCTCATGTTTGAAGCAGCCGTGGACCCTCTCCACCATCCTTCGCCCTCAACTCGATTTTGCGCTTTTCTTTCCACTTGTACCATCGTCAGCCCGCAAATCATCTTTGATGTTGTCGCTCAGTCCTTGTACCTTCGGTTTGCTCTTCCTCTGTTTCCTACACCATACCCCTGTCAGCAAGCTTTTTCTCTCAATACCTTTTACTTCTTATCACTGACCAACAACTTTAGATTCCCTTTTGTTTTAAGATGTCCAAAGCTGGTCATTACAATTTTATTTTTCTCAAGCACTTCTCATTCGGTTTTCTTTTCTGTCCAGTTTAATCGCAGTACTCGTCTGTAACACCATAGTTCAAAAACTATTGACCTTTTTTCTTGTCTATCTTCTTCAGCCCCAACACTTTCAGAACCATATGACGCAATTGGAAAACTAATGAGTTCCAATACTCACTTTGTCGTAAGGTAATGCTTCGGTCTTCCAGATGGTGATCGAGAGCAACTGTGGTGTTTTTGCAATGGCATTTTCTTCTTTTTACTCCGGTAAATCATCATATGTATGTAGTAAGAGACAGCTCCAAATAAGTGGAATCACTTCACACATTTTCCACAACACATCCATTGATTGTAACATGTTCTCATCGTTCATTGTCGGTTATCCGTCGAATCTTCATAGTCCTTAGTTTTCTTGGCATTAAGAAAAAAGCCACCCTTTTTTCGCTGTTCTCAAACCTTTTCTAGTATTTGTAGTTCAGTGTACTGCTGGAAATTAAACTATTCATCGGCGTACTTAGTTTTGATATTTGTATCCCCCAACTCTACATTTCCCTTAAAAATTCTCTAAGCCCCTCTCAAAATTTTTTCAAATAATATTAAAAGGGTGCAGAGACAGAATGCAACCCTGTCGCACCCCTTTGTTTGCTTCGAACCATTTTTTAAACCCCCAAAGGGGGTTTTTTACTTTTTGTTTTTGTTGGTCATACGGGTTTTTATTATTTTGGATGTGTGTTTTGGAAATTTCATATCATTCATGTTACCAAGGATATCGGTCAACAGATCAAAGCTTTCAAGTACGATGAAATACGGTATAGTTTTTTTTTGATGTTTCTCTGTTTCTTTATGACAATTTTAAATTTAAAATTGGGTTTTTCGGGTTCCTTTTCCGGGGCAAAAAACCTGCTTGTTCGTCTGCAATTTCTTCTTTAACTTCAACTTCATTCTTTCAGAAATAATTTTTTGAAAAAAATTTTTGCTGCTGTACTTATTATGCAATTGTCCTGTTATTGTTGCTTTGTGTGCGTCAACCTTTTTTGGGTATAGGAGTAAAGACTGTTTTTCCCCAGTCTTCTGGCCATTTTTTCTTTCCATATTTTTGTACGAAGTTTGTAGAAGAATATTAACATTTTCGCCAGCATTCTTGTTTATTCTGCTGTTATTTCATCTTTTCCCGGGGTCTTTTTTATTCTTTAATTCTTTTAGGCTTTTAAAACTTCGCTAGCAGATTTTTAGTTTTTATTCTTTTTGTATAGGGGGGAAAAATATTGTTTCCCATCTATCTTTGACTTTTTTCCCATCACATAAAAAAAGTCCATCTTCTTTTTTGTAGGGTCCTTTTGGGGTTTAAAATTTTCGTGGGATGTTTCTACTCCTTGGAGTTTTTCTTTATTTGTCTTATTGATAGAACATTTTCAATTCTCTGGCAATGTTTTTTAATATTTTTCCTTATCTGTCGAAATAATCTTTGAATTTTTGTATTTTGTTTTTTCAAAATTACTTCTTCACGGGTTTTGATACCCTTTGATTTTAGGCATTTTTTTGTTTCAATTTCACTTAGTTTTTCTCAGATATCCAGGGGGAATTTGTCTTTTTCTTTTTGACGATAGTTTTTTAAAAGAGCCTCAGCTTCCTTTTTCCACAATTCTTTGGGTTTTTTCATCTTCACTTTTGGATTGAGAAATTTCAAATTTGTTTGACACTGTAATTCGAAATTTGTTTAAAGAGTTTTGTAGTCGAGCTTTAAGGGTGGTTTTGGATGCTCCATCTTTTGAGTCTTATTTGAAAGTCGATTTGATATTGGGTAGTCCTGTTGCAGTCGGCCCAGGTCTTGCCCCTTGGATTTTTTTTATGAAATTTTTTTCCATTTCTGGTTCAACACAATGTTCAGTTTGGTTGCGGTTTTTTTTTGTCTGGTGAAAACCACGTTACAAGAGTCTTGGGGGGTGTTGGGAAAAACAAGTTTTGCTATAACAGTTTTTGTACTACAAAATTAAATAAAATCTTCACCTCTTTTTTTATATTCCAAGGCCAATTTTCCACAGGTGTCATTTTTTTGATCATTTTTGCCTACTTTGGCGTTGAGGCCTCCCAGATTACTTTTTCCTCTCTGTTAGGGATTGTGTCTAAAGTTTCTTGGAGAGTGTTATAAAAATTTTCCCTTTTCCATCACTTGCAATGGGTTGGGGGGGGTACATTGTATAATACTGTTATGAAGTTTTGCTTTTATTCTGTGACTTTTAAAAAAGCGATATTTATTGGGCTGAAAACCCAATTTTTGGGATTTGCAGCTTTTTTTTTTTGAAATCTAGCAAAATCCGTGACCCATAATTTCCTTCTTTTTCCCAAAAAAAAAAACTTCCCTTTTTTTCTTTATTTTTAAACTTCCACTACTTTTCCAATTGGTCTCACGATTCCCTATTTTAATGATCTATCCCTTTCGTTAAGCAGTATTAATTTTTTCTGTCTCTTTCATTTTTCTTACTTCCCGTTCCGATTTTCT
The DNA here is from genome assembly GCF_015228065.2 of Penaeus monodon. Lineage (NCBI taxonomy): Eukaryota > Metazoa > Arthropoda > Malacostraca > Decapoda > Penaeidae > Penaeus > Penaeus monodon. The sequence goes on from NC_051391.1 coordinate 55,458,818, forward strand.
TAATGTTTCTTAATTGGACATGTCTTCTTTGTCTTCTTCGTCTTTCCCGATGCATATTTTAAAATTTCAACCTGGTTTCCCACTGAACAACGCGCCCCCTTTATAAAAACCCCCGCGACGGGCGAGTGGTATGAATTTCATTTGTTTTAACATTGCGTAGAGGTTTGCAGGAGAAAAAAAAGTTGAGTGGAATCCCCCACCCTTTCCACTCGCAGTCTCCAAACTAACAGGAGGAACTATTCTCCGCTTTGAAACAGTTACACTGTAATACGCCAGACATATTGTTTGGTGAAACCAGTAATTAGTAGAACTGAATGTTTTTCACCAATATCCACTGCCCTGCGCCGAAGTTTCACCGCAACCCCGGCATAGGGAGCTAATAGGGTGCTATCCCTTTTTCAAGGGGAAACCCCAGGGTGCAGCTCAAGAAAACTGTCATCAAGACGTCTTTTTTGAGACGATGCTGCCATAGGGGCCCCTAGACGAACCCGCAGTACCTAAAAGCCCTCTTGCCCGGCTTGTCAGATTTTGGGTCTCTGTCCAAACATTTAAAACCCCAGAGATTAAAATTTAATAACAGCTGCTTAAATCTGGAATGGAAGTTTCTGATGAAGTTTTACTTGAAAGTGAAATTTCGGCCATATAGGAGGGTTTCTCTAATGGTCAAAAGAGTCTGAAAAAAAAAAGAAAACAAAATCAAAATCCAAAACAAAACCAAGATGCTGTCTACAGTGGTTTCTTCTCATCAAATAGGCGAATATTGACAAAAATCGAAAAGCTTGAAAGAACCAACATGCGAAAATTTTAAACACCCCTCTCGCCCAAAGCAGACCCTGCTGGCTGCGGCATGTGCATCGCATCTAAGAAGATCCCAAAAAAAGTACAGGGAGTGTGCCCGGAAATTTGGGAACGAAGAGAGCCCCTTTCAGAGGCCCCGGGGAGAAGCCCAGAGATTACATTTTCGCCAGTCGGGATCGGAATGAGTCGCGAGATGTCTTGCGGTGACCAATGAGGATGTGGCTCTACAATACAAACACATACCATATGTTTTGTGGTGTGTGTGTGGGGTTTTGTTGTAGTAAGTATTTATATATAAATATAATATAATATATATTATAATATAATATTATTATCACCCCACACACACACACACACAACACTATATAAAATATAATATTATTATATTATATATATATATATATAATATATATATATGTGTGTGTTGTGTTGGGGGTTGGTTTGTGTGTGTGTGTGTGTTGTGTTGTTTGTGGGTGTGGAGGAGGAGAGGAGAGAGAGAGAGAAAAGAGAGAGAGAGGAGTGTTGTGTGTGGTGGTGTGTGGGGGTGTGGGGTGTGTGTGTGTGTGTGTGTGTGTGTGTGTGTGGTGTATGTAGTATGTTATTATATATATATATATAATTTTATATAATTATAAAATTTTAAAATTTTTATATATATATAAATATATACATATATTTTATATATATATATATTGTGGTGTGTGTATAAATTAATATATAATATATATTAAAATATAATATATTATATAATTATATGTACACACACAAAACCACACACAACCCACACACACACACACACACACACACAACACACGCACGCGCCGCACTCTTATATAATTATATATAAATTTTATATTTTAATATAAAAATATATATATATATATATATATTTTCATATATATATTATATACATATTATTAATATATATATATATATTATTAATATATATATATATAATAAAATATAAATATGGGGTGGGGGTGTGGTGTTGTGGTGTGTGTGTGTGTGGTGTGTGTGTGAGTGTGTGCGTGGTGTATGCATATATATATATATAAAAATATATATATATTATATAATATTATATATAATATATAAATATATATTTTATATATAAATATAAATATATATATATAATATAAAATATATAATTTATTAATATTTAATATATATATATATATACACACACACACACACACACACACACACACATATAATCATAAATAATAGTGAAATATGTATTATATATATATATAAATTATAATATATATATATAATATATATATATATATAATTATATATTATATAATATATAAATATAACATTACACATATATATTTTGTATATATATGGTGTGGTGTGTGTGTGGGTGTTTGGGTTTATATATATTAAAAATAATATTAATAATTTTTATATATATTTTATATATATATATATATAATAATAAATATATATATATATAATATAATATATATATTATATATATATTAATAATATAAAATATAATTTTATAATATATACCCCACACACACACACACAGACACACACATATATAACATAAATATATGTATATGTATATATAATATATTAAAAATTATTATATTAAATTTTAATAATTTTTTGATATAAATATTATATATTTTAATTTTAATATATATATATACATTACACTATAATTTATTATAATTGTGTGTGTTTGTGGGTTGTGGGGGTGTATATATATATTATATAATATAATAATTTTATATAAATATTAATATATAAAATATTTATTTATTTTATTTTTATATAATATATATATATAATATATATATATATATATATATATATATATATATTAATTTAAAATATATGCATACACACACGCACACACCACACACACACACACACACACACACACCACACCACACACACACCACAATTTTTATTATATATATATATAATATTTTATTATAAAATAATATATATATGTATTATATTGTATATATAATATATATTTTAAATATATATATATATAATATATATATATATATAATATATATATATATATATATTATATATATATAAAAAATGTGCGCGCGCGTGCGGGGTGTGTGTTGTTTGTGTGTGTGTTTGGGGGGGTGTGGTTTTTGGTGTGTGTGGTGTACATATAATATATTATTTTAATATAATATATATATATATATATATATATATTATACACACACACACATATATTATATATTACATAATGTATATATATTAATATATAAATAATATATATATTTTATATATATATTATATATTATTATATTTTTACATATACATCATACATACACACACACACACACACACACACCACACAAAACCACACACACACACACACAAAAACACACCACACACCCTCTCCTCTCTCTCTCTTTCCTCTCTTCTTCTCTCTTTTCCACACACACACAAACAACACACAACACAAACACACACCACCACACCACACACACACACACAATTTATATATAATATATATATAATATATTAATTATTATATATATATAATTATAGTGTGTGTGTGTGTGGTGGTGTGTGTATAATATATATATATATATATATATAATATATATATATATATATATATATATATATACATACTTACATACACCCAAAACAACAAAACCCCCAAAACATAGTGTATGTTTTTGTTTTAGCAGCCACATCCTCTTTGGGTCACCGCAAGACACTCGCGACTCATTGCCGAGTCCCGACTGGTCGCAATGTACATCTCTGGGCGTTCTCCCCCGGGCCTCTGAAACGGGCTCTTTTCGTTCCCAAATTCCGGGCACACCCCCTGTACGTTTTTTGGGATCCTTTTAGCATGCGATGACATGCCGCGCCACAGGGTCGCTTTGGGCGGAGGGGTGTTTAAATTCTGCATGTTGGTTCTTTCAAGCATTTCGATGTTTGTACATATTCTCCTTTTTGGATTAGAAGCAACCACTGTAGACAGCCTCTTTTTTTTGATTGTGATTTTGTTTTTGATTTCGTTTTTTTTACGACTCATTTTGACCATATAGAGAAACCCTGCCTATATGGCCAAATTTCACTTTCAAGTAAACTATCACAAAAAAACTATCCATTCCGATTTTAAGCACTGTTTTTAATTTTTAAATCTCGGGGGTTTTGAACGTTGGTAAGAGCCAAAATCTGAGCAAGCCTTGGCAAAGGGCTATTAGGTACTGCGGGTCGCTAGGGGTTTCACTAGGGCAGCATCTCTGCGAAAAGCACTCTCTGGGGACAGTTTTCTTGATGCCCCCGGGGGTTCCCTTTGAAAAAAGGATGCACCCATTACTCCCTACCCGGGTTTTCGGAAAAACTGTCGGAGCAGGGCAGTGGATATCGGGTTTAAAACACCCTTTAGTTCTACTATTACTGGTTTTACCAAACAATTGTCTGGGTTTACAGGTTTTCGTTTCAAAGCGCAGAGATAGTTCCTCCTATTTGTTGGAGACTGCGAGTTAGAAGGAGCCTGGGGGATTTCCATCCTTTTTTTTTTCTCCTGACAAAAACCTCTACGCCCAAAGATTAAATACAGAAATGATAATTTATCCACATCGCCCGTCGGTGGGTTACAAAAGGGGGCTTGTTCAGTGGGCAACCCCGGTTGACAAAGAAATATGCATCTGGAAGAAAAAGAAGACAAAGAAGACTGCCAATTAAAAACATTAAGAAAAAACGGGAAAGTGGAACGTAAAAAAAAAAGAAGAGACAGATAAATTACATACTGTCTGTAACGAAATGGATAGATACATTAAAATATAGGGAAACAGTGGAAAAATTGGAAAAAGTAGTGGAAGTTTCAAACTAAAGAAAAAAAGACAGTTCTTTTTTTTTCTGGAAAAGAAGAAATATGCACGGAGTTTCTAGGGTTTTCACGAAAAAAAAAACTGCAAAAAGCACTAATTGGGTTGCGCCCAATAAATGATGCATTTTTAAAAATCCAAAATACAACAAAAATTTATAAAAGTATTATACAATGCACGCACCAAACCCAAAAATTGCAATGATGAAGAAATGGAAAAAATTTTTTAACACTCTCCAGAAATTTAGACACAAACCCTAACAGAGATGTAAAAGTAATCTGGGAGGGCCCCAAAACCCAAAATAGGCCAAAAAAATCTAAAAAATGACACCGTGGAAAATTCGGCCTTGGAGATAAAATGAAAGAGGTGAAAATTTTATTGAATTCTGTAGTAAAATAATCTAGTTATGCCAACCATTTTTCCAACACACCCAAGACTCTTGTACACGTGGTTTTTTACCAGACAAAGAACACGCAACCAACTGACTAATTTTGTTTAACCAAAAGGAAAAATTGCAAAAAAATGCCAAGACCCAAAACCCGGTGCCGCTGCAACAGTGGGCTACCCAATACTAACTATCGACTTTTTAAATAAGATCAAAAAAGATGGGGCACCAACACCACCTCTAAAGCTCGACTACAAAATCTTATAACAATTAAGAATTACAGTTCAACAAAAATTTAATTCTCAATCAATGTGAAGTGATAAAACACCCAAAAGAATTGTGGGAAGAAGGAAGTGAGCGCGCTTAAGAAACTATCGTCAAAAAAAAAAAACCCCAAAATTCCCCTGGATTCTGAAAAAACACTAGTGAAATTTTAAACAAAAAAGATGCCTAAAAAACAAAGGGGATCAATAAAACCAGTTGAAAAATAATTTAGAAAAAACAAAAAACAAAAAATTTAAAGATTATTGCGACAGATAAGGAAAAAAAAATTAAAATGAACATTGCCAAGGGAATTTAAAAAAATTTCTATCAAAAAACAACTAAAAAACTCTACCAGGATAGAAAAAACACACGAAAAATTTAAACCTACAATGGACCTATCAAAAATGAAGATGGACTTGTTTTATGTGTGGAAAAACAAGTCAAAGATAAAATGGAATCAAATTTTTTTTCCAACCTATACAAAAAGAATAAAGATCTAAAGATCTGCTAACGAAGTTATAAAAGCCATAAAAAAATTTTAAAAAAAACAAGAGCCCGGGGAAAAGAAATAACGCAGAACTAATCAAGAAGCTGGGAAAGTGTTGAAAACTTCTTCTACAAACTTCGTACAAAAATATGGAATGAAAAAATGGGCCCGAAGACCGGGGTAAACAGTCTTTACCATACCTAAAAAAGGTGACGCAATCAATGCAACAAACAGGACAATTGCATTAAATTTTGTCAAGCACAAATTTTGTTTTAAAAAATTTTTGCTGAAAGAATTAAGTTAAATTAAGAGAAGAAAATGCGAGAAAAGCGGTTTTTGCCCTGGAAAAGGAACCAGAAACCAGATCAAATTTAAAATTTTATCATAGAGAGAAACAAGAACATCAAAAGACCTAACCTGTATTTCATCGATTTTGAAAGCTTTTGATGCTGTTGATCCATATCCTCGGAATAACATGAAAGATATGAAGTTTCCAAAACACTCATCCACTAATAAAAGCCACGTATGACCAACCACAACAACTGTAAGAAACCCCTTATGGGGGCAGAAAGGTTCGAAGTCAAAAGGAGTGCGACAGGGTTTCATTCTGTCTCTGCCCCCCTTTTAATATATTTCTGAAACAATTATGAGAGGGCTCTAGAGAATTTTGAAGGAAATGAGATGTTGGAGGAT
>NC_051391.1:55472735-55477735 GCF_015228065.2 Penaeus monodon
CAAAATAATTTTCCTTATTTACACTTTTTTAAATTTTTATAGGCCAATCAGGGAAACCAGCATGTCACATGCCGATAGGTTAACAGGGCAAAAAAAATTTTATCAGGTCCCCAAAGGAAACCACAGGTCTTCACAGAGCACCCCCAAAACCGCGCTCTGGGCTTGCCCCCCTCCTCCGTCAGTCGGCTCGTTTTTTGTTGCCCGTCCCTCATTTTAAACCATCCCCCAGGACCCTTTTTATTGAACCATGTTTCGCAAGAGACAAAGACCCACTGCGTAGAAAATATAATGCAGTCAAAAGACATGAATGTTGTGATTTTGGTATTATCCAGCTAATGATTCGGACACCGCCTCACAAAACATGGATAAACAACATAAAACCTTATGCAAATCCACTTTCACGTGAAGAAAATTAATAAAAAAAAAAGAAATACTGTTTTTGAATACATTTTAAAAAGTTTCCACAGCTTGAAAGAAAAGAATCGTGTTATAAAAAATATTTTTAGGTATCAATATTTTTTTCCTTTTTTTTAAAAGCTTCCACAATGTTTTGGGTTTTTTAATTTAAAAAATCCTATTAGCATTTAAATACTTTTTTATTTTTCTTTAACTTTTTTTAGGTAAAATTAAGAAATATTTTTTTTTTTAAAAAAAATGATTCGGTTTTTAGAAACCTGATACACGAATAAAGGGGATAAGGGTTTGGGGAGGCTAAAAAAAAGACCGTTAAACTTGTATTGTTCGACTCCCATATAACCCTTTTAAATTTTCCCAATCCTTTGATTTACAATACAAAGGGGGAAAAAAATGTTTGCTGTTAAATGTTGAAAACGGCCCAATTTCTTGTACTTAAAAAAAAGTTCTTTAAATTAACGTGCCCTTTGATAAAAATTTAAAGTTTTATTCAGATGGTGGTCATGTTTCCTTTGGGGTTTCCCAAAACCCGTTTTGATATTCCTTTTTTTGTTTTTCATAGCTGCATGGATGTCCTGCAACCCTTATTGTAAAGTATGATCACTTCATCTCGTACAAGATGCACCACACGGCACCCGGGGGGGTTTTGTATGTTTTCCCTGATTTTCATAACAAGACGGAGGCCAGGGTATAGAAGCAAAGCAACCCCCAAAAACCAAAAAGATGAAAAGTGTGGGGGGTTGTGTGTGTGTTCGCGCGCGTAAACATATTATTATATTAAAATTATATATATATATATTAATATTTTAAAATATATTTTACATATAATATATATTTTTTACACCACACACCACACTCACACACACCCCAAACACCAACACACCACACACAAAACACCCACACACACACACACACCACACACACACCATATATAATATATATAGATATATATATATATATATATAAAATTATTAATATATATTATATATATTATACTTAACAAAGTTCGTATATGATGTACCTTGATACTTTATATCCCCTTTCTTCATCATTATGCAAAAAATTAAAAATGTGATCATTGTTTCTAATATTAGAGCTGGATGAAGCTACCCCAACACAAAAGATCCCAATTTTTTAAAAAGGCAAGTACTGACTCTTTACCACGGCTTATAACTTTAGTGCAAATTTTTGCCTTTGTATAGTTATACAGGAATTCGTAAAAGGGGAGAGGGAGAAGAGAGAGAGAGGGAGAGGGAGAGGGAAGGGAGAGAGAGAGGAAGGGAGGAGGGAAAAAAGGGGAAAAGAGAGAGAGAGAGAGAAGTAAAAGTCCCCTTTTTTCAGGAAATGGGAAACCAATCTTTTTTAAAAAAACCCCAAAAAAACGAAAAGAAAAGATTTAAAGAAATCACGCCGATATCAAAAAGGAAATCTAAAAATAATTAAGAAAGTTAAGTTATTTCTTTGTAAACAGCGTCAGTATGGATAAGGTAATGAAAAAATTAGTGAAAGAATAAAAAAGAAATCCCCTACCCCTCATAAAAATGATCACTTTTAAAATTTTAAAAAGGCGTATGTGTGTGTGTTTGTGTGGTGTGTGTGTGTTGTGGGGTGTGTGGTGTGTGTGTGTGTGTGTTGTGTGTGTGTGTGTGTTGTGCGTGTTGTGTTGTTGCGGGGCGCGTGGTGTGCGTGTGCTTGCGTTTATATATATATAATTTAAAATTATATATATATAAAATATATATATTTATATATATAAAATACTTAATATATATATATATATATTAAAATATATATATATATATATTAATTATATATTATTATATATATATTATATATATATATATGTATGATGTATGTATGATATCTTAGTCGGGATCAACCTTCAAACACCTAGGGGTTTAAAAATTGTCTTTATTTTTCGAAAAAGTTTAAAAAACATCTTACCCTACCTTATGTTCATTTATAAAATTTTTCCTTAGTGAGACAATATCAAGCAGGTAAAGTATTTGTACCTTTTTTTTTAGGCTGCTATTAAGTCGAAAAAAAACCCCCTGGGTTATGTACACCAAAAAATGAGCCAAAACAGTACCCCGTCAAGCGCGAGTGAAGAATTTTTCATTTACACAGCTCGTTGGAAGAAAATCTGAACGCCCTTAAATTGTCTCACTAACGCTGGTATTGGAATTTCACCAAACTCCTCGGGTTTTAGCACACCCAAAAGTTAGCACTCTAAGGGTTTCATTTGACTTTAATGCAAACATTGTCAACCCTTTTTTGAAGCGAAAAACTTCTTGAATGATCCTTTGGGTTTTTATCCATGATATATAAATCGAGGGGGAAAGGGACCCTGCGCAAAGGTATACTCTGGAATTATTAAGAAGTTCAGTTGATGGTAGCGAGGGGGTGTGTGGCGACCATCAGTGTTCAGTACTTGCATTTCTGTCGTTGTGTATGCGAGTTTTTTTTATTGTTTGTGAGGTTTTAGATTTGCTGATTCTTCAATTTGCCATGGAAAGCTGTTGCCGTAACGAATGGTGTGTAGAAAGAATGCTTAAGATTCAGTGTTGGAGTGCAATTGTGCTTGTGTTTGTGGTGTATAAGGAATTCGTTGTACGTGTTTTGTGTGTTCGTGTTTGCCAGTGTCTGTGATATTATCTAGGACTTTGAGCAGCTCTCTCTCTCTCTCTCTCTCTCTCTCTCTCTCTCACTCTCTCTCTCTCTCTCTCTAACTCTCTGTCTCTGTCTCTCTCTCTCTGTCTCTCTCTCTCTTTCTCTCTCTCTCTCTCTCTCTCTCTCTCTCTCTCTCTCTCCTCTCTCTCTCTCTCTCTCTATATATATATATATATATATATATATATATATATATATATATATACATATATATATATATCATCATCAATAACGGTATGCTCATGTTTGAGCAGCCGTGGACCTCTCCACCATCCTTCGCCACTCAACTCGATTTTGCGCTTTTCTTTCCACTTGTACCATCGTCAGCCCGCAAATATCTTTGATGTTGTCGCTCAGTCTTGTCTTCGGTTTGCCTCTTCCTCTGTTTCCTATCACCATCCCTGTCAGCAAGCTTTTCTCAATACTTTTACTTCTTATCACATGACCAACAAACTTTAGATTCCTTTTTTTTAAGATGCCCAAACAGCTGGTCATTACAATTTATTTTTCTCAGCACTTCATCATTCGTTTTTCTTTTCTGTCAGTTAATACGTAGTACTCGTCTGTAACACCATAGTTCAAAACTATTGACCTTTTTCTTGTCTATCTTCTTCAGCACCCAACACTCAGAACCATATGACGCAATTGGGAAAACTAATGAGTTCAATAACCTCAGCTTTGTCCGTAAGGTAATGCTTCGGTCTTTCCAGATGTTATTGAGAGCAACTGTGGTGTTTTTGGCAATGTCATTTCTTCTTTTTATCTCCGGTAAATCATCATATGTATTAGTAAAAACAGCTCCAAGATAAGTGAACTCTTTCACATTTTCCACAACCACTCCATTGATTGTAACATGTTCATCATCGTTCATTGTCGGTTATCTTCGAATCTTCATAGTCTTAGTTTTCTTGGCATTAAGAAATAAACCAGACTTTTCACTTGCTTCTCTAACTTTATCTAATAGTTGTTGTAGTTCAATGATACTGCTGGCAATTAAAACTATATCATCGGCATATCTTAGATTTGATATTTTGTATCCTCCAACATCTACAGTTCTTTCAAAATTCTCTAGAGCACCTCTCATAATTGCTTCTGAATATATATTAAAAAGGTGCGGAGACAGAATGCAACCTTGTCAACCTTGGTTGACTTCGAACCATTCTGTTAACTCATAAGTGGTTCTTACAGTTGCTTGTTGTTGGTCATACATGGCTTTTATTAGTTGGATGATGTGTTTTGGAAATTTCATATCGTTCATGTTATTCCAGAGGATATCGATGATCAACAGTATCAAAAGCCCTCGAGTAATTAATGAAACACAGGTATAGGTCTTTCTAATGTTCTCTATTTTTCTCTATGATCAATTTTAGATTTAGAATCTGGTTTCTGGTACCTTTTCCAGGGCAAAAACCTGCTTGTTCGTCTGCAATTTCTTCTCTTAACTTTAACTTCATCCTTTCAGCAATAATTTTCAACAAAATTTTGCTGCTTCGACTTATTAATGCAATTGTCCTGTTATTGTTGCATTGGATTGTGTCACCTTTTTTAGGTATGGGAGTAAAGACTGGCCAACTTCTTTCATTCCAAATTTTCTTACAGTGTTTGTAGAAGTATTCAACACTTTCGCCAGCATTCTTGATTAGTTCTGCTATTATTTCATCTTTTCCCCAGGCTCTTGTTATTCTTTAATTCTTCTGTGGCTTTTATAACTTCGTCTAGCAGTGGCGGTGGTTCATCTTCGCTGTCATTGAGTCGAATTAATGTTGTTGTTAGATCTTTATTCTTTTTGTATAAGTTGGAACAATATTGATTCCCTATATCTTTGACTTCTTTTCCATCACATAAAACTAGTCCATCTTCAGTTTTGATAGTGTCCATTGTAGGTTTAAATTTTCATGTAATGTTCCGTACTCCTT
>NC_051391.1:55482735-55492329 GCF_015228065.2 Penaeus monodon
CGTGTCCAGCAGTCACTCGACCACTTTCGCTGAGTGTATGAACACAGCCGTTTCAATTTGTATATGTTAGATGTTGAACAGGTTTAATGAAGCAGTCAGTTCAGATGGTTCGACATATAAGGATATTTCAAGAATCAGTTAAGTATAGACGATGTCCATGACTCACTTTTGTAATGTTACCAACAGCAATCTATACATCATGTACCAGTCATTCATCACTTCCATGCACTCATTCCTTGCTTGCATTCACATTCATTCATCACTTACATTCACATTCAATCATTCATCACTCGCATTCACATTCATTCATCACTTATTCACATTCATTCATCACTTACATTCACATTTATTCATCACTTACATTCACATTTATTCATCACTTACGTATTCACATTCATTCATCACGTACATTCACATTCATTCATTCATCCCTTATTCAGTCATTCACTGACATCCATTCATTCATCACTCACATTCACAGTCATTCATTCACCACTCGCATTTACATTCACTTATTACTCCATTCCAACCTTCAGTCCTAACATTATTTATTCATCCGACACACTCTCATTCATTAATTCGTTCATCACTGATTCACTCATTCAGTCACTCATATCATTCAATAGCGAAGGTTAATCCCCTACAGTAAACGAAAAAAAAAATTATTTCCTTTTTATTTCTCAAGTTGCTTCTTTGTTGCATTAAAAAAATTATTTCCTCTTTATTTCTTAAGTTGCTTCTTTGTTGCATGAAAAAAAAATTATTTCCTCTTTATTTCTTAAGTTGCTTCTTTGTTGCATGAAAAAAAATATATTTTCTCTTTATTTCTTAAGTTGCTTCTTTGTTGCATGAAAAAAAATATTTCCTCTTTATTTCTTAAGTTGCTTCTTTGTTGCATAAAAAAAAATCCTCTTTATTTCTTAAGTTGCTTCTTTGTTGCATTAAAAAAAATATATATTTCCTCTTTATTTCTTAAGTTGCTTCTTTGTTGCATTAAAACAATGTCCCTTCTGTAATTATTATTTGACATGTGAAAGTGTAGAATAAACGTTAATGCACGTGGTTCTTGTTGAAAAAAATAAAATGAAATGAAAATACAACACAGCACTGATAGTAGGGAGAGGTGAATACAGATAGGTGACGAGCATCTGTTTATATGTGAATATGTGTGTTATATGTAATCGAATTAGAATCACATGAAATGTAACACGCATGTAAATGAGAATATTATCTTGAATAACAGAAGGATTATAGCGTAGGTAATCTTTCTTTTTTATAATTTTCATCAGGTATAATAGTAAATATTATGGCAATAGCAGAAGCAGGCAATATTGATCTTTAACAGCGGTTATAGTTTGCCCCTCGTTTTTCTTCATCCCTGGTAACTTCCATCAACCCTGTCGTTTTTTTTCTCCCACACTCTCAAGGTCTACTTCAATTGCTAGATGCACCCCTCCTTTAGTTATGTGGTTTCCCCCAGACCCACACGCAAACTACTATCAAACCTGATATCATCTCTCGAATTACCCAAGTTTCATATATATGTTATACTTACGACAATGGTTTTGACTGCTTATAAACGGAGGCAGTGGTGACGGCAGTGGTGGTCCTGCCTCTCTCTCATAGGACCGGCGTTTGTCCTTTTATTCGTTAGAGCCGATTATAAGGTTATTAATATTTTATATCCTGTTTATAAAAACGATATTGTTAATAGGTTTAAAATATGACACTACTTTTGAATTCATACTGTCATAAATGTTTCATTAAGTAACTTACATGTTTGCATTAAAATGTCTAAAACTAAAGCTTCATTAAATATAAAGGAGAGAGAACCGAGTAGTCCTAACGCAAATGCTGTGAATGTGGCATGCATGTTGCAATATATTTATGAATGTATAGTGTGAATCTCGGAGTAAAATTCTTAAAAGTGCTTAATTGTTTTTTAAAGAGGGTGTTTGGACAATTATAGATGTATTTAGTCGTAAATAGTCCATGACAGGAAACATTTTAGATGATTCCACAAGACAGGGGATTATGTGCAACTACTATGGACTGTGCCATATGTCGAGTTACAAAATTAAAAAGGGTAATGCAACACGGCGCCTTACGGTGAATTGCCAGATATTGTTTTTGTCCTTATTTTCCCAAACCACTTCCTTCCTCAGGGATTTCTAAAATAAATATTGACTTTATCCGGCAATCATCTGACCGCAGTCTCTCTCTCTCTCTCTCTCTCTCTCTCTCTCTCTCTCTCTCTCTCTCTCTCTCTCTCTCTCTCTCTCTCTCTCTCTCTCTCTCTTTCCTCCCTCCCTCCCTCTCCTTCTCCTCCCTCCCTCTCCTTCTCCTCCCTCCCTCTCCTTCTCCTCCCTCCCTCTCCTTCTCCTCCCTCCTTCTCCCTCTCCTCCCTCCCTCTATCAATGCTTTGAAAGTACAAAATATTGCAAGTAGGCAATCACAGCATACTATCATATGTGTATCGCAGCTGCAAGTTCCCATTGATGAGTTGTCCAATATAGGTGAGGAGATGCGCCATAGATAAATACAGTACTGTAACACAATGCGAACATTGTGTACCCTACAGATATATGGGTCAAACAGAATATAATGAACAAAGCACCATCCACTTATCTTATCTCACGAGAAACAAAGTGGCAAGGAGGTGAGATCATCGCCACGTCCCTCCTTACGAACAATGATAAGCACACAATATCTTTGCCTACGCGTTAGGTTGAATCCTCTTTATCCAAAACTTCAATCGTTTTTTTTTGTTTTTTGTTTTTTTCTTTTTGCGTACTGATAAGCAGTATACCACCGAAATAACGTAGCACTGTGAAATCAAAGACTGAGATATTTCATAAATTGAACCACGTGTCAAGTCTTGCAGAAGGCAACAAATTGGAAAATATAGGACTAGTCCCGATTTTGCAATATAATCGTAAAGAACATGGGATTTGAGAAAGGCTTATCACAAATACAAGATATCAAACACATACTCCCCTACAGAAGAACGTTGAAGGATATACTGTGTTAAGGAAGACCGTTTCCCAATATCGCAGTGTATGATAAAAAGGAAGGGTGGACTTTTGTCAAATAATGTGAAGATACAAAATTTTGATTCAAACAGCATAAACAACAACTCATATGAGAGTACTAAAGACGACATTCTTTGATGACATGTTCCACACAATAGATACCGTAATTATAGATTTCTTTGGCAATATAGGAAAAGAGAAACAATCGAAAATCTATAGTATGGGAGTGTGAAAAGGGAGAGAGATAAAGATTGATAATAAGTTGCAAAAATATATATGTACAGCGATGTTTTCCAAGAGTGAGAGGCCCCAAACGTTGACTTAAAGCTCAAATATCTCAACAAAGAGCAAGATTAATTTATAATATAAGATAACGTTACAGTCACTAACAAGGAAAATAAAGAAAGAGATGACAAGAGCCTAAGATGAATAACCAAATTTAATTTCCACTGAGAAGAATGATAATAAGTTTAGACATGATAAAAAGAACATAAACACGTCTTTTGGGTTTAGTTCCAGGCAGATTTCAGACAATGGAGGATAATGAGGAGACAATGAAAATGTAAATTTTAATCTTAAAAACAGAGATCAGAGAGAAGACTACGAAAAATGCCCACGTTTTAAGAACAAGAAAGTGAATGCTGAGAGAACACATACAAAAGGCGAAAATACAAGCAAATGATAAGAAATGAAGGAAAAACAAACACAAAGGCGAAACATGGTATAGAGAGTCGAACAGTTGTATAAAGTGATGATGATGATGAGTTGTTGATGATGATGATGATGATGATGATGATGATGATGATGATGATGATGATGATGATGATGATGATGATGATGATGATAATGATAATGATAATGATAATGATAATGATAATGATAATGATAATGATGATGTTGATGTTGATGTTGATGTTGATGTTGATGTTGATGTTGATGTTGATGTTGATGTTGATGTTGATGTTGATGATGATGATGATGATGATAATAATAATGATGATAACAATTAATAATAATAATTTTCTTTAAATATCGCCACTGAAAGTACCAAGAATTATACCAACAACTATAATTTCATAGCACCTTAATAGGTAAAATGTATTTCTCGGCCAAATATTGTATCATAAAGTCTTGGTTTAACAGCATCTGTTTAAAGTTTTAGTTTAATAATATAATTGTTTAATACCATCTCTTAAATTTCCGAATCAATTCTAGAGGAAAAACACACAAAAAAAATTGTTATTTAGGATCTCTTGCTAAACAAGATATCCTAAATAAAGCTCACGTCGACTCTCACCGCCAAATATTTCCAGTGATTTCCGATATTCACGCGAATGATTGATTAGAATTCTAAATGAAATTCAGTCACACGAACTGGCGCGATTCGCTAGTGGTCTGCCTACTGTGAGTCATCCTATTGAGAAATCCAATTGATTTCCTCCCCCCACCCCCTTAAGAAAAAAAAAAAAAGGGCGAGAGAAAACATAGAAAAATCTTTCACATTTTTTTTCACTCAGATGAATAACATCGCTAAGACCGCCTGAGTGGGGTTTAGGGGTGGTAAAATGAGACGCAAAAACTCGTAATTTATTCAAGGCTTGTCTCGGAAATATTTTCAGAAAGATTAACTGGGTAAGTGTAAATGGTCAACAGGATTTGCAGGAGATAAGATCAAGGACTTCAGTAGTGAATTTATAAGTAATTCAAAAAAAAATAAATAAAAATA
This sequence comes from Penaeus monodon, assembly GCF_015228065.2. NCBI lineage: Eukaryota > Metazoa > Arthropoda > Malacostraca > Decapoda > Penaeidae > Penaeus > Penaeus monodon. The sequence goes on from NC_051391.1 coordinate 55,487,494, forward strand.
AATAATAAATAATAATAATAATAATAATATAATGATAATGATAATGATAATGATAATGATAATGATAATGATAATGATAATGATAATAATAATGATAATAATTATAATGAAATTAAATTTGCCGATACATGTAAGATAATTCGAAAATGAAGTTTGGATTTTGATGAAAACATTTTCCTACGTCATTTACATATACTTATGGAAAGGAAATGCACACACACACACACCACACACACACACACACACACACACACACACACACACACACACACACACACACACACACACACACACACATACACACGCACTCACAAACACACACACACATATTATGAGGAATATGACAAGCATCGTTATGCCTTGCGACCAGTGATCCCACCTCCTCTGAAGCGGCTCATTCAACAAGCTGCCGGCCACATCACCCTTTCCCTTCTACAGCTGACTGACCAAAGCAGCGATGACAGCGCCTTCTGTAGCCGTTTTTGGTCCTCCTCAAAAGACACGCTTCTAATGAACTTCCTCCCGCCATTGGGACGTTGTGGCATGAGCGGTCAGCGGCGTTTGAGAAGCTCAACCTCAAAGTAAACGTGATAAGAAATCAGTCCCTTTTCTTCCGTTCCCTTTCGAAGAACGATGTTTGATTTCGGCGTCGGATTATCGAGCCATGAGGTTTCAAATTTGCGTATAGTTTCTTTTGCAAAGTTCTTTCACTTATGACCTCTATCTTACCCGCAGGAATCAGTGTCATCAAACTAGTTTCTTGAATTGAGATATAAAATTGGATAAAATAGATTTTTAGACTGTCTAGCACAGTTAAGGGATACATACACATATCCTATTCGCCATACTTCCTATACCTATACCTTTTATATAAATATGTTTATAACCCATATCTATAACTCACTCTCTCTCTCTCTCTCTCCCTCTCTCTCTCTCTATCTCTCTCTCTCTCTATATATATATATATATATATATATATATTATAATATATATATATATATATTATATATGTATATATATATATATTTTATAATATATAAAATATATATATATATTAAAATATATATATGTGTGTGGTGTTTGTGTGTTTTGTGTGTGTGTGTGTGTATATATATTTATATCTATAATATATAATGTATATATATATGTACTATTTTATCATCGCATATATATATATATATATATATATATATATATTCATATACATCTAATTATATATACGTTGTGTGTGTGTTTGTGGGGTGTGTGTGTGTGTGTGTGTGTGTGTGTGTGTGTGTGGGGTGTGTGTGTTTTGTGTGTGTTTGTGTGTGTGTGCGTGTGTGTGTGTGCGTGCTTGCTGCGCACATGATACATATAACCAGTAGCTCCATTTCCCATTTAGCTTGTTAAACCCCAAACTTTTTCTTACAGCTGTTAATGGTATGGAACTCTTCATTATAATAAATGTAATGGATCATTTTTGTTTTACTTCTGGAAATTATAAAAAATTCGAGGAAATAATACAAATAATTATATATCTGGCTATAGTTGATATCTCACAGCAAACTTTCATTGGCTGAACCAGATAACGTCATTAGCTTCACCCCTTTATTTGACCCGGTCAGTCTGTGCTGCGGATAGATTAGATATAGATAGCAACAGATATATCATCATCAATAACGGTATGCTCATGTTTGATCAGCCCTGGACCTCTCCATCATCCTTCGCCACTCAACTCGATTTTGCGCTTTTCTTTCCACTTGTACCATCGCAAATATCTTTGATGTTGTCGCTCAGTCTTGTCTTCGGTTTGCCTCTTCCTTGTTTCCTATCACCATCCCATGTCAGTAATTTTTTTCATACTTTTACTTCTCATCACATGACCAATAAACTTAGTTTCCTTTGTTCAAGATGTCCAACATCCGGTTTTTACAATTTATTTTTCTCAGTACTTCATCATTCGTTTTCTTTTCTGTCCAGTAATACGTAGTACTCGTCTGTAACACCACAGTTCAAAACTATTGACCTTTTCTTGTCTATCTTCTTCAGCACCCAACACTCAAATCCATATGAAGCAATTGGGAAACTAATGAGTTCAATAACCTCAGCTTTGTCCGTAAGGTAATGCTCGGTCTTTCTAGATGTTATTGAGAGCAACTGTGGCGCTTTTGACAATGGCAATTCTTTTTATCTCTGGTGAATCATCATATGTATTAGTAAAAGCAGCTCCAAGATAAGTGAACTCTCACATTTTCCACAACCACTCCATTGATTGTAACATGTCCATCATCATTCGTTACCGGTTATTTTCGAATCTTCATAGTCTTAGTTTTCTTGGCATTAAAAATAAACTAGCCTTTTTGCTTGCTTCTCTAACTTTATCTAGTAGTTGTTGTAGTTGAATGATACTGCTGGCAATTAAAACTATATCATCGGCATATCTTAGATTTGATATTTTGTATCCTCCAACATCTACAGTTCCTTCAAAATTCTCTAGAGCACCTCTCATAATTGCTTCTGAATATATATTAAAAAGGTGCGGAGACAGAATACAACCTTGTCATATTCATTGGTTGACTTCGAACCATTCTGTTAACCCATAAGTGGTTCTTACAGTTGCTTGTTGTTGGTCATACATGGCTTTTATTAGTTGGATGATGTGTTTTGGAAATTTCATATCGTTCATGTTATTCCAGAGGATATCGTGATCAACAGCATCAAAAGCCCTCAAGTAATTGATGAAACACAGGTATGGGTCTTTCTGATGTTCTCTATTTTTCTCTATGATCAATTTTAGATTTAGAATCTGGTTTCTGGTACCTTTTCGAAGGCGAAAACCTGCTTGTTCGTCTGCAATTTCTTCTCTTAACTTTAACTTCATCCTTTCAGCAATAATTTTCAAAAGATTTTTGCTGCTGTGACTTATTAATGCAATTGTCCTGTTATTGTTGCATTGGAGTGCGTCATTTTTTTTAGGTATGCGAGTAAAGACTGATTTTACCCAGTCTTCTGGCCATCTTCTTTCATTCCAAATTTTCGTACAAAGTTGTTAGAAGAAGGGATTCAACACTTTCGCCAGCATTCTGATTAGTTCTGCTGTTATTTATCTATTCCGGGTCTTTTTATTCTTTAAATTTTTATGGCTTTTTATAACTTCGTCTAGCACGTGGCGGTGGTTCATCTTCGCTGTCATTGAGTCAAATTAATGTTGTTGTTAGATCTTTATTCTTTTTGTATAAGTTGGAACAATATTGATTCAATCTGTCTTTGACTTCTTTTCCATCACATAAAACTGGTCCATCTTCAGTTTTTTATAGTGTCCATGTAGGTTTTAAAATTTTCGTGTATGTTTCGTACTTCTTGGTAGAGTTCTTTAGCTGTCTTATTGATAGAACAGTTTTCAAATTCTCTGGCAATGTTCATTTAAATATTTTCCTTATCTCGCCGCAATAATCTTTGAATTTTTGTATTTTGTTTTTTGTAAATTACTACTTCAACTGGATTATTGATACCCTTTGATTTTAGGCATCTTCTTGCTTCAATTTCACTTATTTTTCTTCAGATATCCAGGGGGAATTTGTATTTTTCTTTTTGGCGATAGTTTCTTAAGCAGCGCCCCAGTAGGAGTTCTTTCCTTCTTCCACAACTGATTTGGTGTTTTATCATTTTCACATTGATTGAGCAATTCAAATTTGTTTGACACTGTTTAATTCTGTAATTGTTGTCAAGAGTTTGTAGTTGAGCTTTAGAGGTGGTGTTGGACGCTCCATTTTTTTTTAGTCTTATTTGAAAGTCGATAGTTGAGTTGGTGGTCACTGTTGCAGTCGGCACCAGGTCTTGTTTTGGCATTTTTTATACAACTTTTCCATTTCTGGTTCAACACAATGTAGTCAATTTGGTTACGTGTTCTTTTGAGAGCCGCGTGTACAAGTGTCTTGGGTGTTATTGGAATAATGTGTTGGCTATAACTAGATTATTTGCACTACAGAATTCAAATAAAAATCTTACCTCTTTCATTTATATCTCCAAGGCCGAATTTTCCACAGATGTCATTTTTTTAGATCATTTTTGCCTACTTTGGCGTTGAGGTCTCCCATAATTACTTACATATATATACACATATGTAAAGCAGGGATATACGGCTTTGTCGTCATGGAGAATTAAAAAAATTTCTTACCTTTTCGATATTTCCTAACTTCATCATTAAACCTGACCGATCAGTAAAGTGCAAGCAAATGTCATTCGGTGTAATTCATATTTCATAAATCATTTCATGCTAATAATTCATAATGATATTAGTAATAATAATGATAGTTATAATGATAATGCAAATACTAATAATATATGATAATAATATTTCCAGTGTAATATAATGAAAATATAATATTACTATGATAATTATATTAATAATCTATAAAATAATAATAAATGTTATTCATAATTCAGTCAACAGAACCCAGGACACTCGCACTGGCACTTGCTCGTACCTAACTGAAGCTGGCCGAAGATCCTTCATGCCTCATACCCCAGGGAGTCGAACGCTGGGTGTATTCACGCAGGAGATAAGGGACACACTCAAAGGGAACGATTAATTAATAATTCATTTTGTTAAAATATGGAATCCTGTATCATTAAGGGTATTCCGATCACACACAACTATCTAAAAGCATATGTGTATGCACGTGTTTTGTGTGTATATGTATATATATATATATATATATATATATATATATATATATATATATTATATATATATATAAAGTGTGTGTGTGTGTGTGTGTGTGTGTGCATGCGTGTATCATAAAACATATATTATATATATATATATTTTAAATTTTATAGATAATATTATTATAT
>NC_051391.1:55492429-55517429 GCF_015228065.2 Penaeus monodon
CGTATGTTACTGTGTATTGTTCGACTCTCCATATAACCCCTCTTAATTCCCTAATCCTTTGATTTACAATACAAAGGAGGGATACAAAGTGTTTTGACTGCTGAAATGTTGCAACGGCCATATTCTCTTGTACATTAGAAAAAAAGTTCATTAATTCAACGTGTCCTTGCATACAAATTAAGTTTTAATTACAGATCGGTGGTCATGTGTCCTTGGGTTGCCAAACGCCGTCTGATATTCCTTTCTTTGTTGGTTGCATAGCTGCATGGATGTCCCTGCATATCATTATTGTGCAATGTATGAGTCACATTCATGCTCGTACTAAGATGCACCATCACGGCACCCAGTGTGGGGTTTGTATGCTTTCCTGATTTTCATAACAAGAGCGAGATGGCTCACGGTTATAGAATGCAAAGCAACACCCAAAACGCAAATATAGATGAAAAGTGTGTGTGTGTGTGTGTGTGTTCGCGCGCGTAAACAATATATATATATATATATATAAAATATATATATATATATATATATATTATATATATATATAATATATATATATATATTTTACACACACACACACACACTCACACACACACACACACACACACACACACACACACACACACACACACACACACACACACACACACATATATATATATATATATATATATATATATATATATATATATATATATATATATATATATATATATATATATACGTACACACAAGTATACGTATATGCATAGTACCATTAGAGTACTTTATATCGCCTTTCATTCAGTACATTAGTGCGAACATATATACATAGTAGATCATTGTTTCTACATATTAGACGCTGGATGAAGCTATCCCACACACAAAAGACCTCCAACTTTTTAGAAAGGCAAGTACTGACTCTTCACCACGGCTTATAGACTTCAGTGCAATTATTGGCCTCATTGTGATAGTTTATACAGGAGATTCGTAAAGGGGAGAGGGAGAGAGAGAGAGAGAGGGAGAGGGAGAGGGAGAGGGAGAGAGAGAGGAAGGGAGGGAGGGAAAAGGAGAGAGAGAGAGAGAGAGAGAGAGTAAAAGATCCCATTTTTTCAGGAAATGGGAAACCAAATCTTTGCTTAACCCTAGAAAAACAGAAATGAAAAGATATTAAAGAAATCACGCCGATATCAAACCGGGAAATCTAAAAGTAATTAAGAATGTTAATGTTAATTTCTTTGTAAATCATGTCAGATCAGTATGGATAAGGATAATGAAATAAATTAGTGAATGAATAACTAAGAAAATCCTATACCCGTGCATAAACGTGATCACTTTTAAGATTTGAACAAGGCGTATGTGTGTGTGTGTGTGTGTGTGTGTGTGTGTGTGTGTGTGTGTGTGTGTGTGTGTGTGTGTGTGTGTGTTGTGTGTGTGTGTGTGTGTGTGCGTGTGTGTGTGTGTATGCGTGTGCGCGTGCGTGTGCGTGTGCGTGTGCGTGTATATATATATATATATATATATATATATATATATATATATATATATATATATATACATATATATATATATATATATATATATATATATATATATATATAATATATTGTATATATATAATATATATATATATATATATATATATATATGTATGTATGTATGTATGTATATCTTAGTCGGTAGTCAACCTTCAAACTACACTAGGGAGTTTAAAAATTGTCTTTATTTTTTCGAAAAAGTTAAAAATCATCATTACTCCTACACTTATGTTGCATTCATCATATTTTGCCTTAGTGAGACAATATACAAGCAGGTAAAGTATTTGGTACCCATGTTTATGTAGGCATGTCTATATAAGTTCAGCAAACATAACTCCCCCATGGGTTATGTACACCAAAAGTGAGCCTAAAACAGATATCCACAGTCAGAGCGCGAGTGAAGAATTCTCATTCATCACAGCTCGTTGGTGAATGAAAATACTGAGACGCATTCAACTTGTCTCACTACGCATGGTATTGGAATTATCACCAAAACATCCTCGGTTATAGCACACCCTACGTTAGCACTCTAAGGTTACACTCTTGACTTTAATGCACAGGACATTGATCAACCTTTTTAGAAGCAGAAAAAAACTGTTCTTGAATAAATCCTTTGGGTTTATATACCATGAGGTATATAAATCATGGGGAAAGGTAACCCTGCGCAAGGTACTACTCAGTGGATATTATGTAAGTAAGTTCAGTTGATGGTAGCGAGGGATAGTGTGGCAGGACCCCAGTGTTCAGTATTGCATTTCTGTCGTTGTGTATGCGAGTTTTTTTTTTTTTGTTTGTGAGGTTTTTAGATTTGCCCGATTCTTCAAATTTGCCATGGAAAGCTGTTGCCGTAACGAATGGTGTGTAGAAAGAATGCTAAGATTCAGTGTTGGAGTGCAATTGTGCTTGTGTTTGTGGTGTATAAGGAATTCGTTGTACGTGTTTTGTGTGTTCGTGTTTGCCGTGTCTGTGATATTATCTAGGACTTTGAGCAGCTCTCTCTCTCTCTCTCTCTCTCTCTCTCTCTCTCTCACTCTCTCTCTCTCTCTCTCTAACTCTCTGTCTCTGTCTCCTCTCTCTCTGTCTCTCTCTCTCTTTCTCTCTCTCTCTCTCTCTCTAACTCTCTCTCTCTCTCTCTCTCTCTCTCTCTCCTCTCTATATATATATATATATATATATATATATATATATATATATATATACATAATATATATATCATCATCAATAACGGTATGCTCATGTTTGAGCAGCCGTGGACCTCTCCACCATCCTTCGCCACTCAACTCGATTTTGCGCTTTTCTTTCCACTTGTACCATCGTCAGCCCGCAAATATCTTTGATGTTGTCGCTCAGTCTTGTCTTCGGTTTGCCTCTTCCTCTGTTTCCTATCACCATCCCTGTCAGCAAGCTTTTCTCAATACTTTTACTTCTTATCACATGACCAACAAACTTTAGATTCCTTTTGTTTAAGATGTCCAACAGCTGGTCATTACAATTTATTTTTCTCAGCACTTCATCATTCGTTTTCTTTTCTGTCCAGTTAATACGCAGTACTCGTCTGTAACACCATAGTTCAAAACTATTGACCTTTTTCTTGTCTATCTTCTTCAGCACCCAACACTCAGAACCATATGACGCAATTGGGAAAACTAATGAGTTCAATAACCTCAGCTTTGTCCGTAAGGTAATGCTTCGGTCTTTCCAGATGTTATTGAGAGCAACTGTGGTGTTTTTGGCAATGGCATTTCTTCTTTTTATCTCCGGTAAATCATCATATGTATTAGTAAAAACAGCTCCAAGATAAGTGAACTCTTTCACATTTTCCACAACCACTCCATTGATTGTAACATGTTCATCATCGTTCATTGTCGGTTATCTTCGAATCTTCATAGTCTTAGTTTTCTTGGCATTAAGAAATAAACCAGACTTTTCACTTGCTTCTCTAACTTTATCTAATAGTTGTTGTAGTTCAATGATACTGCTGGCAATTAAAACTATATCATCGGCATATCTTAGATTTGATATTTTGTATCCTCCAACATCTACAGTTCTTTCAAAATTCTCTAGAGCACCTCTCATAATTGCTTCTGAATATATATTAAAAAGGTGCGGAGACAGAATGCAACCTTGTCAACCTTGGTTGACTTCGAACCATTCTGTTAACTCATAAGTGGTTCTTACAGTTGCTTGTTGTTGGTCATACATGGCTTTTATTAGTTGGATGATGTGTTTTGGAAATTTCATATCGTTCATGTTATTCCAGAGGATATCGTGATCAACAGTATCAAAAGCCCGCGAGTAATCAATGAAACACAGGTATAGGTCTTTCTAATGTTCTCTATTTTTCTCTATGATCAATTTTAGATTTAGAATCTGGTTTCTGGTACCTTTTCCAGGGCAAAAACCTGCTTGTTCGTCTGCAATTTCTTCTCTTAACTTTAACTTCATCCTTTCAGCAATAATTTTCAACAAAATTTTGCTGCTTCGACTTATTAATGCAATTGTCCTGTTATTGTTGCATTGGATTGTGTCACCTTTTTTAGGTATGGGAGTAAAGACTGGCCAACTTCTTTCATTCCAAATTTTCTTACAGTGTTTGTAGAAGTATTCAACACTTTCGCCAGCATTCTTGATTAGTTCTGCTATTATTTCATCTATTCCCAGGCTCTTGTTATTCTTTAATTCTTCTGTGGCTTTTATAACTTCGTCTAGCAGTGGCGGTGGTTCATCTTCGCTGTCATTGAGTCGAATTAATGTTGTTGTTAGATCTTTATTCTTTTTGTATAAGTTGGAACAATATTGATTCCCTATATCTTTGACTTCTTTTCCATCACATAAAACTAGTCCATCTTCAGTTTTGATAGTGTCCATTGTAGGTTTAAATTTTCATGTAATGTTCCGTACTCCTTGGTTGAGTTCTTATTGATAGAACAGTTTTCAATTCTCTGGCAATATTCATTTAAATATTTTTCCTTATCTCGTCGCAATAATCTTTGAATTTTTGTATTTTGGTTTTTGTAAATTACTTCTTCAACTGGATTATTGATACCCTTTGATTTTAGGCATCTTCTTGTTTCAATTTCACTTAGTGTTTCTTCAGATATCCAGGGGGGAATTTGTCTTTTCTTTTTAGCGATAGTTTCTTAAGCAGCGCTCAGCAAGAATTCTTTTCCTTCTTCTCACAACTCATTTGGTGTTTTATCTTCACATTGATTGAGCAATTCAAATTTGTTTGACACTGTAATTCTGTAATTGTTGTCAAGAGTTTTGTAGTCGAGCTCTAGAGGTGGTGTGGACGCTCCATCTTTTTGAGTCTTATTTGAAAGTCGATAGTTAGTAGTTCGTGGTCACTGTTGCAGTCGGCACCAGGTCTTGTCTTGGCATTTTTATACAACTTTTCCATTTCTGGTTCAAAACAATGTGAAAACCACGTGTACAAGTGCCTTGGGTGGTGTTGGAACAATGTGTTGGCTATAACTACATTATTTGTACTACAGAATTCAGTCAAATCTTCACCCATTTCATTTATATCTCCAAGGCCGAATTTTCCACAGATGTCATTTTTTAGATCATTTTTGCCTACTTTAGCACTGAGGTTTCACATAATTATTTTTATATCTCTGTTAGGGATTGTGTCTAAAGTTTCTTGGAGAGTGTTATAAAAATTTTCCATTTCTTCACTTGCAATGTTGGTTGGTGCATAGCATTGTATAATACTAATGTTATGAGGTTTTGCTTGTATTCTGACTTTTATAATGTGATCATTTATTGGGTTGTACCCAATTAGTGCATTTGCAGTTTTTTTTCGTGAGAATCATAGCAACTCTGTGACTATAATTTCCTTCTTCTTTTCCAGAAAAAAAGAACTGTATTGTTTTCTTTAGTTTGAAATTTCCATTTCTTTTCCAATTGGTCTCACTGATTCCTAGTATTTGAATGTTGCATCTATACATTTCGTTACAGACAGTATGCAATTTACCCATCTCTTTCATTTTCCTTACGTTCCACGTTCCGATTTTTAATGAGTTTCTTAGCTGGACATGTTTTCTTTGTCTTCTTTGTCTTCCAGATGCGTGTTTAACATTGTCAGCCTGGTTGCTCACTGAACAACGCGCCCCTTAATAACCCAGGCGACGGGCGATGTGGTATGAATTATCATTTCTGTATTTAATCATTGGTGTAGAGGTTTGTCAGGAAAAAAGAAAAGTTGAGTGGAATCCCCCAGGCTCCTTCTCAACTCGCAGTCTCCAACTAACTAGGAGGAACTATCTCTGCCGCTTTGAAACAGTTACAGTGTAATACGCCAGACATATTGTTTGGTGAAACCAGCAATCAGTAGAACCGAAGGTGTTTTCACCAGATATCCACAACCCTGGCATAGGGAGCTAATAGGGTGCTGTTCTTGTTCAAGGGAACCCCAGGGTACAGTTTATTGTCTTACCCAGGACTAATATATATATATATAGATATATATATATAGATATATATATTAGTATATATATGTATATACACATATATATACATATATACATATATATATACATATATATACATATATATATACATATATATATACATATATACATATATATATATACATATATATAATATATACATATACATACATATATGGATATGTGTATTACATTCGTGTGGTGTGTGTGTGTTGTGTGTGTGTGTGTGTGTGTGTTGTTTGTGTGTGTGTGTGTGTGTGTGTGTGTGTGTGTGCGCGCGTGCGCGTGCGTGTGCGCGTGCGTTTGCGTGTGCGTGTGCATGTGCGCGTACGTGTACGTATGCGTTTGTGTGTGTGTGTATATATGTATATGATATATATACATATATATGTATATATATTGAGAGAGAGAGAGATATTCCAGATACAATAACTATTCGACCAGCCTTTACTGCAGTGAATCTAGAAGTTCTGGCTGTGCATCAAACATTTTATACGTGCTTCTCGATACAAGATGTGCGCCAGGTGTATGTGACTTAATTTGTGTAATGACTCTGGCAGCCTTGGTACTGACCTGCGCAAGTTTTTTATTGTTGTCGAAGGCAGTTGTAGGTTTCACGTTTAAGTGTGCGGGACTGATGTGCATGATATATCGGAGTACTCCTGTTCTAAATTTCTGTGTTAGGCAATTTCCCACTGGTGGAAGATATTAAAGACTAACTGATGATGTTGGCCGTCGTCCAGAGAGTCTAGAAGAAGATTAAAGAGTGGATAAGCGAGATAATTGACAATAATGGGAACAAAGCAGTCAAGCGAGTCTTTATGGGACATAAGAAGAACGAAACAGATTTTATAGTCTGTAGGCCATGCGGGTTTCTAAAGTCGGGAAACGGGGATACATGACCCGAGTACTTTACTTTATATTTTAAAAGTATTTTTTTACGGTTTGGGAAAGACGGGGAGGGGGGATGTTTTTAACTTTTTTAAGTTGATCGGAAAATGAAACAGGGTTTTGTTTGGGCTGAAACCATTAAAAAATTATGTAGGGGTCTTGGGCCCATTCCTGTTTTGCATGTTTCCCCAAAGTTTGCCCAAAAACTTTCTTATAGCGCTTTTTTGCCTTTGAAATGGGAAAACACAATAAAAAAATTTTGGGAAATAGCTTGGGGTCCCCTAACTTAAAAGTTCCCAAAGAAAAGCCTTGTTTTTTTGGCATTGTAGTTGTTTAGTTTGTACGTTTTTAAGGAAAGTAAGAACCGTAGTGTGTATAATGCAGTTTTCGATTTGGTTTTTGGGACAAGTGAGGTATTTTTTTGAGTATTATCGGCGCAGGGGTTTGCAAAGGTCGATACGAAAAAAGATTGGGGTTTTGCTCGATTCCCTGTTTTTAAAAAAGGTTAATGTATGTAATTAAAGGGGGTTGGGGAAATGAGCGAGATATTTTTCTAGAATTTTAATATTAGAGCAGGGTCTGGCCTTGGGCCATTAAAAATCAGTTGTCAAAGGGGGGGGGGAGGGCGTTAGGTATATAAAAGTTTGTTTATTGAAAAAGGAAAAAGGCAGAAGTGATTTTGTTTTTTTCGTAAAAAAAAAGGTTACAAATGTGTGATTTTTTTTCGTGATTTGGGAAAAGCGGGGTTAACGATGTGGAGCCATTTACGTGGGAAAAATTTTTGACTTCCGTCCCCTTTTTGGTTTGTATGTTTTGTGGTATCTATTGAGCTTCACTTCCCTCGACAACAAGAAGTGGTTATTTGTGTACATTTTGAGTCGTGATTGTTTAAAATTTTTTTGTTTTTATTGTGTACAGTAGCTTCAAACGTAAATAGTAAAACAGTTCTCGCAAGGAGCTAAAAAAGGCAGGAATATGTTGGGGAATGTGGGTTTTCTTTTAAATTTTCTCGATTGCTACTGGTATGTTAAAAAACCCTCGGGGGGAAATAGTAGAAGAGTGCTGATAGGGGGGGGAAAGGTTTTAAAAAGGCAAGGGAGAAGGGTAGGAAGGGAGGAGGAGCAACAACATAGAAGATGTTTATTATACAGTGAGGGTTTGCCCGGCCCCAGTTAAGACACCGTTTCAAAGAGATGCTTCTTTTTCGGTGTATTTAAAGCGTAAACTTTAATATATTATTTTACGAAAATATAAACCAGACCACACAAAAAAAAAAAGAACACCCCAAACATTTTAATACGCATAAAATCTTTAAGGCTTAAACGTTTACAAATTTACTCTTCGAAGCTATCACCATTTATCATCGTTCACAAATCTTGACCAGCATCCACAGTTTTTCTCTTGCTGATTTAGATTAATGCCGTTAGCACAGTGTCTCACATTTCTAAAAGAACATAAAACAAAACTAAATACAATTTCTGACCCTTGTTTCCATCTCCATGTGGAAATTAATGTCAATTGTATTTCATTAACCTGATTCACATTTATACAGTATTCAAATAAACAAAAAAGTATTATATATTATATATATATATATATACTAATATATATATATATATTGTGTGTGTGTGTGTGTGTGTGTTTGTTTGTGTTTGTGTGTTTGTTGTGTGTGTGTGTGTGTGTGACATACCTTATATTCTAATTACAACCAAATGCGTGGCCCAAAGGGTGACTACCACACTATCGCACGGCTGCCTCTGCTAAAAAGACGTTTCACCTTGCTTAGGCCTACCACAACAACTACCCATCCATCTACCCCACAGACTACGGTGACGTCACGCCTGCGAACTGTCTCGTTACACTAATTAACGATTTTCAGATCAGTAAATGTGAGATGGTATGACAACCACCATTAGATGGAGGGAAACCATTCAAATTCATGTCCATATATATATATTTTTTTTTTCTATTACCTTACTATGGCTATTTTTTTCGAGAAAAAGGGGACTGACTTAAGGTACCGCAGAGAAGAGACATAGGAAAGGGGAGAGGTAATGGGACTGGGAAAGTCCTGCGGCTAGAACGAGAAGAGGGATAAGGTATAGACAGTATGAGATGAACATGTTGGTTTCCGCCGTTTTACCCTTTTTCCTTATACCTTCTGTGAAAGGACTTGTAACAATTTAGTGGGTTGACGATGCAAACCGAAGTGTCGACTGGCTGGTGGAACATATGTTTGTTTACGTATAAGATATACAAATCAAAGCAACTCCAAAAAGGAAAACCAATAAAAAACATTAAACCATTTCTGAAAGCACCACAGTAAAATGCTAAACGGATAAAAACTGGTTTTATGGACACTTTGTTTAGCCTGGGGTAAGGTGTGGGTGTTGAACAAAATCATTTTGTATAACACGTGTCCAGCAGTCACTCGACCACTTTCGCTGAGTGTATGAACACAGCCGTTTCAATTTGTATATGTTAAATGTTGAACAGATTTAATGAAGTAGTCAGATCAGATGGTTCGACATAAAAGGATATTTCAAGAATCAGTTAAGTATAGACGATGTCCATGACTCACTTTTGTAATGTTACCAACAGCAATCTATACATCATGTACCAGTCATTCATCACTTCCATGCACTCATTCCTTGCTTGCATTCACATTCATTCATCACTTACATTCACATTCATTCATTCAACACATTCACATTCATTCATTCATCACTCGCATTCACATTCATTCATCACTTACATTCACATTTATTCATCACTTACATTCACATTCCTTTATTCATCACTTACATATTCACATTTATTCATCACTTTTCTTTACATTCATTCATCACTTACATTACTATTCATTCATCACGTACATTCACATTCATTCATTCATCCCTTATTCAGTCATTCACTGACATCCATTCATTCATCACTCACATTCACAGTCGTTCATTCACCACTCGCATTTACATTCACTTATTACTCACATTCACAACCATTCAGTCCTAACATTGATTTATTCATCCGACACACTCTCATTCATTAATTCGTTCATCATTGATTCACTCATTCAACCACTCATATCATTCAATAGTGAAGGGTAATCCCCTACAGTAAACGAAAAAAAAAAAAAAATCCTCTTTATTTCTTAAGTTGCTTCTTTGTTGCATGAAAAAAAAAATATTTCCTCTTTATTTCTTAAGTTGCTTCTTTGTTGCATGAAAAAAATATTTCCTCTTTATTTCTTAAGTTGCTCCTTTGTTGCATGAAAAAAATATATTCTTTCACTCTTTTAATTTTTTTCTTAAGTGCTTCTTTGTTGCATGAAAAAAATATTATCCTCTTTATTTCTTAAGTTGCTTCTTTGTTGCATGAAAAAAAAATTCCTCTTTATTTCTTAAGTTGCTTCTTTGTTGCATGAAAAAAAATTATTTCCTCTTTATTTCTTAAGTTGCTTCTTTGTTGCATTAAAACAATGTCCCATCTGTAATTATTATTTGACATGTGAAAGTGAAGAATAAACGTTAATACACGTGGTTCTTGTTGAAAAAAATAAAATGAAATGAAAATACAACACAGCACTGATAGTAGGGAGAGGTGAATATAGATATGTAACGAGCATCTGTTTATATGTGAATATGTGTGTTATATGTAATCGAATTAGAATCGCATGTAAATGAGAATATTATCTTGAATAACAGAAGGATTATAGCGTAGGTAATCTTTCTTTTTTATAATTTTCATCAGGTATAATAGTAAATATTAATGGCAATAGTAGAAGCAGGCAATATTGATCTTTAACAGCGGTTATAGTTTGCCCCTCGTTTTTCTTCATCCCTGGTAACTTCCATCAACCCTGTCCATTTTTTTTCTCCCACACTCTCAAGGTCTACTTCAATTGCTAGATGCACCCCTCCTTTAGTTATGTGGTTTCCCCCAGACCCACACGCAAACTACTATCAAACCTGATATCATCTCTCGAATTACCCAAGTTTCATGTATATGTTATACTTACGACAGTGGTTTTGACTGCTTATAAACGGAGGCAGTGGTGACGGCAGTGGTGGTCCTGCCTCTCTCTCATAGGACCGGCGTTTGTCCTTTTATTCGTTAGAGCCGATTATAAGGTTATTAATATTTTATATCCTGTTTATAAAAACGATATTGTTAATAGGTTTAAAATATGACACTACTTTTGAATTCATGCTGTCATAAATGTTTCATTAAGTCTTACATGTTTGCATTAAAATGTCTAAAACTCAAGCTTCATTAAATGTAAAGGAGAGAGAACCGAGTAGTCCTAACGCAAATACTGTGAATGTGGCACGCATGTTGCAATATATTTATGAATGTATAGTGTGAATCTCGGAGTAAAATTCTTAAAAGTGCTTAATTGTTTTTTTAAAGAGGGTGTTTGGACAATATAGATGTATTAGTCGTAAATAGTCCATGACAGGAAACATTTAGATGATCCACAAGACAGGGATTATGTGCAACTACTATGGACTGTGCCATATGTCGAGTTACAAAATTAAAAAGGGTAATGCAACACGGCGCCTTACGGTGAATTGCCAGATATTGTTTTTGTCCTTATTTTCCCAAACCACTTCCTTCCTCAGGGATTTCTAAAATAAATATTGACTTTATCCGGCAATCATCTGACCGCAGTCTCTCTCTCTCTCTCTCTCTCTCTCTCTCTCTCTCTCTCTCTCTCTCTCTCTCTCTCTCTCTCTCTCTCTTTCCTCCCTCCCTCCCTCTCCTTCTCCTCCCTCCCTCTCCCTCTCCTCCCTCCCTCTCCTTCTCCTCCCTCCCTCTCCTTCTCCTCCCTCCCTCTCCTTCTCCTCCCTCCCTCTCCTTCTCCTCCCTCCCTCTATCAATGCTTTGAAAGTACAAAATATTGCAAGTAGGCAATCACAGCATACTATCATATGTGTATCGCAGCTGCAAGTTCCCATTGATGAGTTGTCCAATAGAGGTGAGGAGATGCGCCATAGATAAATACAGTACTGTAACACAATGCGAACATTTGTGTACCCTACAGATATATGGGTCAAACAGAATATAATGAACAAAGCACCATCCACTTATCTTATCTCACGAGAAACAAAGTGGCAAGGAGGTGAGATCATCGCCACGTCCCTCCTTACGAACAATGATAAGCACACAATATCTTTGCCTACGCGTTAGGTTGAATCCTCTTTATCCAAAACTTCAATCGTTTTTTTTTGTTTTTTGTTTTTTTCTTTTTGCGTACTGATAAGCAGTATACCACCGAAATAACGTAGCACTGTGAAATCAAAGACTGAGATATTTCATAAATTGAACCACGTGTCAAGTCTTGCAGAAGGCAACACATTGGAATATATAGGACTAGTCCCGATTTTGCAATATAATCGTAAAGAACATGGGATTTGAGAAAGGCTTATCACAAATACAAGATATCAAACACATACTCCCCTACGGAAGAACGTTGAAGGATATACTGTATTAAGGAAGACCGTTCCCAATATCGCAGTGTATGATAAAAAGGAAGGGTGGACTTTTGACAAATAATGTGAAGATACAAAATTTTGATTCAAACAGCATAAACAACAACTCATATGAGAGTACTAAAGACGACATTCTTTGATGACATGTTCCACACAATAGATACCGTAATTATAGATTTCTTTGGCAATATAGGAAAAGAGAAACAATCGAAAATCTATATTATGGGAGTGTGAAAAGGGAGAGAGATAAAGATTGATAATAAGTTGCAAAAATATATATGTACAGCGATGTTTTCCAAGAGTGAGAGGCCCCAAACGTTGACTTAAAGCTCAAATATCTCAACAAAGAGCAAGATTAATTTATAATATAAGATAACGTTACAGTCACTAACAAGGAAAATAAAGAAATGATGACAAGAGCCTAAGATGAATAACCAAATTTAATTTCCACTGAGAAGAATGATAATAAGTTTAGACATGATAAAAAGAGCATAAACACGTCTTTTGGGTTTAGTTCCAGGCAGATTTCAGACAATGGAGGATAATGAGGAGACAATGAAAATGTAAATTCTAATTTAAAAAACAGAGATCAGAGAGAAGACTACGAAAAAAGCCCACGTTTTAAGAACAAGAAAGTGAATGCTGAGAGAACACATACAAAAGGCGAAAATACAGGCAAATGATAAGAAAATGAAGGAAAAACAAAACAGAGCCAAGTGAACTTTTTCAAAAAAAAGCATGTCACAAACACAAAGGCGAAACATGGTATAGAGAGTCGAACAGTTGTATAAAGTGATGATGATGATGATGTTGTTGATGATGATGATGATGATGATGATGATGATGATGATGATGATGATGATGATGATGATGATGATGTATGATGATGATGATGATAATAATAATGATGATAACAATTAATAATAATAATTTTCTTTTAAATATCGCCACTGAAAGTACCAAGAATTATACCAACAACTATAATTTCATAGTACCTTAATAGGTAAAAAGTATTTCTCGGCCTAATATTGTATCTTAAAGTCTCGGTTTAACAACATCTGTCTAAAGTTTTAGTTTAATAATATAATTGTTTAATACCATCTCTTAAAGTTCTGAATCAATTCTAGAGGAAAAACACACAAAAAAAATCTGTTATTTAGGATCTCTTGCTAAACAAGAGATCCTAAGTAAAGCTCACGTCGACTTTCACCGCCAAATATTTCCAGTGATTTCCGATATTCACGCGAATGATTGATTAGAATTCTAAATGAAATTCAGTCACACGAACTGGCGCGATTCGCTAGTGGTCTGCCTACTGTGAGTCATCCTATTGAGAAATCCAATTGATTCCTCCCCCCACCCCCTTAAGAAAAAAAAAAAAAGGGCGAGAGAAAACATAGAAAAATCTTTCACATTTTTTTTCACTCAGAATGAATAACATCGCTAAGACCGCCTGAGTGGGGGTTTAGGGGTGGTAAAATGAGACGCAAAAACTCGTAATTTATTCAAGGCTTGTCTCGGAAATATTTTCAGAAAGATTAACTGGGTAAGTGTAAATGGTCAACAGGATTTGCAGGAGATAAGATCAAGGACTTCAGTAGTGAATTTATAAGTAATTCAAAAAAAAAATAAATAAAAATAAATAAATAAATAATAATAATAATAATAATAATAATAATAATAATAATAATAATGATAATGATAATGATAATGATAATGATAATGATAATGATAATAATTATAATGAAATTAAATTTGCCGATACATGTAAGATAATTCGAAAATGAAGTTTGGATTCTTGATGAAAACATTTTCCTAAGTTATTTACATATACTTATGGAAAGGAAATGCACACACACACACACACACACACACACACACACACACACACACACACACACACACACACACACACACACACACACACATACACACGCACTCACAAACACACACACACATATTATGAGGAATATGACAAGCATCGTTATGCCTTGCGACCAGTGATCCCACCTCCTCTGAAGCGGCTCATTCAACAAGC
Organism: Penaeus monodon; assembly: GCF_015228065.2. NCBI lineage: Eukaryota > Metazoa > Arthropoda > Malacostraca > Decapoda > Penaeidae > Penaeus > Penaeus monodon. Next base: position 55,506,816 of record NC_051391.1, read on the forward strand.
TGCCGGCCACATCACCCTTTCCCTTCTACAGCTGACTGACCAAAGCAGCGATGACAGCGCCTTCTGTAGCCGGTTTGGTCCTCCTCAAAAGACACGCTTCTAATGAACTTCCTCCCGCCATTGGGACGTTGTGGCATGAGCGGTCAGCGGCGTTTGAGAAGCTCAACCTCAAAGTAAACGTGATAAGAAATCAGTCGCTTTTCTTCCGTTCCCTTTCGAAGAACGATGTTTGATTTCGGCGTCGGATTATCGAGCCATGAGGTTTCAAATTTGCGTATAGTTTCTTTTGCAAAGTTCTTTCACTTATGACCTCTATCTTATCCGCAGGAATCAGTGTCATCAAACTAGTTTCATGAATTGAGATATAAAATTGGATAAAATAGATTTTTAGACTGTCTAGCACAGTTAAGGGATACATACACACATATCCTATTCGCCATACATTCCTATACCTATACCTTTATATATAAATATGTTTATACCCATATCTATAACTCACTCTCTCTCTCTCTCTCTCCCTCTCTCTCTCTCTCTCTCTCTCTCTCTATATATATTATATTATATATATATATATATATATATATATATATATATATATATATATGTATATATATATATATATATATATATATATATATATATATATATATATATATATATATAATGTATATATACGGTTGTGTGTGTGTGTGTGTGTGTGTGTGTGTGTGTGTGTGTGTGTGTGTGTGTGTGTGTGTGTGTGTGTGTGTGTGTGTGTGTGTGTGTGTGTGTGTGTGTGTGCGTGCTTGCATGCGCACATGATACATATAACCAGGTAGCTCCACTTCCATTTAGCTTGTTGAACCCAAACTTTTTCTTACAGCTGTTAATGGTATGGAACTCTTCATTATAATAAATGTAATGGATCATTTTTGTTTTACTTCTGGTAATTATAAAAATTTCGAGGAAATAATACAAATAATTATGTATCTGGCTATAGTTGATATCTCACAGCGAACTCTCATTGGCTGAACCAGATAACGTCATTAGCTTCACCCCTTTATTTGACCCGGTCAGTCTGTGCTGCGAATAGATTAGATATAGATAGCAACAGATATATCATCATCAATAACGGTATGCTCATGTTTGATCAGCCTGGACCTCTCCATCATCCTTCGCCACTCAACTCGATTTTGCGCTTTTCTTTCCACTTGTACCATCGCAAATATCTTTGATGTTGTCGCTCAGTCTTGTCTTCGGTTTGCCTCTTCCTCTGTTTCCTATCACCATCCATGTCAGTAATTTTTTCTCAATACTTTTACTTCTCATCACATGACCAATAAACTTTAGTTTCCTTTTGTTCAAGATGTCCAACATCCGGTCTTTACAATTTATTTTTCTCAGTACTTCATCATTCGTTTTCTTTTCTGTCCAGTTAATACGTAGTACTCGTCTGTAACACCACAGTTCAAAACTATTGACCTTTTTCTTGTCTATCTTCTTCAGCACCCAACACTCAAATCCATATGAAGCAATTGGGAAAACTAATGAGTTCAATAACCTCAGCTTTGTCCGTAAGGTAATGCTTCGGTCTTTCTAGATGTTATTGAGAACAACTGTGGCGCTTTTGACAATGGCAATTCTTTTTATCTCCGGTGAATCATCATATGTATTAGTAAAAACAGCTCCAAGATAAGTGAACTCTTTCACATTTTCCACAACCACTCCATTGATTGTAACATGTCCATCATCGTTCGTTACCGGTTATTTTCGAATCTTCATAGTCTTAGTTTTCTTGGCATTAAAAAATAAACTAGCCTTTTTGCTTGCTTCTCTAACTTTATCTAGTAGTTGTTGTAGTTGAATGATACTGCTGGCAATTAAAACTATATCATCGGCATATCTTAGATTTGATATTTTGTATCCTCCAACATCTACAGTTCCTTCAAAATTCTCTAGAGCACCTCTCATAATTGCTTCTGAATATATATTAAAAAGGTGCGGAGACAGAATACAACCTTGTCGTATCCATTGGTTGACTTCGAACCATTCTGTTAACCCATAAGTGGTTCTTACAGTTGCTTGTTGTTGGTCATACATGGCTTTTATTAGTTGGATGATGTGTTTTGGAAATTTCATATCGTTCATGTTATTCCAGAGGATATCGTGATCAACAGCATCAAAAGCCCTCAAGTAATTGATGAAACACAGGTATGGGTCTTTCTGATGTTCTCTATTTTTCTCTATGATCAATTTTAGATTTAGAATCTGGTTTCTGGTACCTTTTCGAAGGCGAAAACCTGCTTGTTCGTCTGCAATTTCTTCTCTTAACTTTAACTTCATCCTTTCAGCAATAATTTTCAAAAGATTTTTGCTGCTGTGACTTATTAATGCAATTGTCCTGTTATTGTTGCATTGGAGTGCGTCATTTTTTTTAGGTATGCGAGTAAAGACTGATTTTACCCAGTCTTCTGGCCATCTTCTTTCATTCCAAATTTTCGTACAAAGTTGTAGAAGAAGTATTCAACACTTTCGCCAGCATTCTTGATTAGTTCTGCTGTTATTTCATCTATTCCCGGGGTCTTTTTATTCTTTAATTCTTTTATGGCTTTTATAACTTCGTCTAGCAGTGGCGGTGGTTCATCTTCGCTGTCATTGAGTCAAATTAATGTTGTTGTTAGATCTTTATTCTTTTTGTATAAGTTGGAACAATATTGATTCAATCTGTCTTTGACTTCTTTTCCATCACATAAAACTGGTCCATCTTCAGTTTTGATAGTGTCCATTGTAGGTTTAAATTTTCGTGTAATGTTTCGTACTTCTTGGTAGAGTTCTTTAGCTGTCTTATTGATAGAACAGTTTTCAAATTCTCTGGCAATGTTCATTTAAATATTTTTCCTTATCTCGCCGCAATAATCTTTGAATTTTTGTATTTTGTTTTTTGTAAATTACTACTTCAACTGGATTATTGATACCCTTTGATTTTAGGCATCTTCTTGCTTCAATTTCACTTAGTGTTTCTTCAGATATCCAGGGGGAATTTGTATTTTTCTTTTTGGCGATAGTTTCTTAAGCAGCGCTCAGTAGGAGTTCTTTTCCTTCTTCCCACAACTGATTTGGTGTTTTATCATTTTCACATTGATTGAGCAATTCAAATTTGTTTGACACTGTAATTCTGTAATTGTTGTCAAGAGTTTTGTAGTTGAGCTTTAGAGGTGGTGTTGGACGCTCCATTTTTTTTTTAGTCTTATTTGAAAGTCGATAGTTAGTAGTTGGTGGTCACTGTTGCAGTCGGCACCAGGTCTTGTTTTGGCATTTTTTATACAACTTTTCCATTTCTGGTTCAACACAATGTAGTCAATTTGGTTACGTGTTCTTTTGAGAGCCGCGTGTACAAGTGTCTTGGGTGTTATTGGAATAATGTGTTGGCTATAACTAGATTATTTGCACTACAGAATTCAAATAAAAATCTTTACCTCTTTCATTTATATCTCCAAGGCCGAATTTTCCACAGATGTCATTTTTTTAGATCATTTTTGCCTACTTTGGCGTTGAGGTCTCCCATAATTACTTACATATATATACACATATGTAAATCAGGGATATACGGCTTTGTCGTCATGGAGAATTAAAAATTTCTTACCTTTTCGATATTTCCTAACTTCATCATTAAACCTGACCGATCAGTAAAGTGCAAGCAAATGTCATTCGGTGTAATTCATATTTCATAAATCATTTCATGCTAATAATTCATAATGATATTAGTAATAATAATGATAGTTATAATGATAATGCAAATACTAATAATATATGATAATAATATACCAGTGTAATATAATGAAAATATAATATTACTATGATAATTATATTAATAATCTAACAAATAATAATACATGTTATTCATAATTCAGTCAACAGAACCCAGGACACTCGCACTGGCACTTGCTCGTACCTAACTGAAGCTGGCAGGAGATCCCTCATGCCTCATACCCCAGGGAGTCGAACGCTGGGTGTATTCACGCAGGAGACTAAGGGACACACTCAAAGGGAACGATTCATTAGTAATTCATTTTGTTAAAATATGGAATCCTGTCTTCATTAAGGGTATTCCGATCACACACAACTATCTAAAAGTATATGTATGTGCACGTGTTTGTTTGTGTATATGTATATATATATATATATATATATATATATATATATATATATATATATATATATATATATATATATATATATACATATATATATATATATATATATATATATATATATATATATATATATATATTTATATATATTATATATATATTAAATATATATATATAATATTATATATATATATATATATATATAATATATATTATAATATATATATATATGCATACATATGCACACACACACACACGTGTATGTGTGTGGGTGTATGTATATGTATATATATATATATATATGCATGTATGTGTATGTATACATACATATATATATATATATATATATATATATATATATATATATATATATATATATATATATATATATATATGGTTATATCACACACATATATATGAATATGTATCCCAAATTTTATTTGTGTACATTATAAAAGACGTGATATTAGTAACCAGATTAGCTACCCCCAGCCTTAATCACTGCAGCAACACGTCTTGGCATGCCTCGAATGTACCGGGGGCCTTTTCCCCGATTTCTGGGTTTTTATGCTATACCTTTATCAGTCGTTCAATTAGCTCAACATTGGTAGTACATTCTACCTGGTTTATCTCATCTTTCACTTGTTTCCATAAACGAGCTATAGGATTTAAATTTGAACTGTAGTGAGATCCATCATGTATGAAAATGAAGTCATTATCTGGGAATCGCTAACTTCAGTCAATAATGTCACGATATCCAACTTGATTTAGTTTACTTTTTACAACGTCTAATCTTCCAGTACCCATGGCAGAGATTACTGATCACACCATCACCTTGATAGAGAATTTTACTAGTGCTTTCTTGCAGTTGGGGTGGTTCTTCTCTAAGAATGTCCTTCCAACAAATTTTCGTCTGGCCATCAGTATTCTACTGTAGACTCATCACTGACCACATCATCACCTTGGTAGGGAATTTTAATAGGGCTTTTATGCAGTTTAGGCGGTCTTTCTCTAAGATGGTCCTTCTGACAAATTTTCGTCTGGCAAATAAAAATACCAGTGACAGATATGAGATGACTGGTTCAAATAAAAATCTTTTGAACACCATCTACATGACCTTTTTCTGGTCTCGCTTTTGAACCAAACATGATCATATGAGAGGTAATATTTGGTATCCAACATTTATTTTCTTTTTTATATATGCATATATAGTTCACTAAATTATGTTTGCTTCATGTAGAAACATAGTCTAAAAGGAAATTTTAAGTAGATTTACCTTTCCCCAAATGCTTTGACATTCAATCTTTGCCCAGGCCAGTTGTTTCTTCCTGATGATTACAATTAGTCTTGGTACCTTAGGTGCATGCCCACATGCCTAGTGTCCCATCTTATTTAACTTTTTTTCTGACTGTAAAGAGCTAACACTCGACGCCATAGCCAGTTGCTTGGACGACTTTGAGCAATCTTGTTTAACCATATTTACAAGCATTCTGTCCTGTTTAGGAGAGGAGACAGACATTCCTCCACAGTTTCCTCATTGATTGGGTGCAATCAGTTTTCTTTTCACTTTTGCAACTGTAGTTTTGGGAAACACGCAATTTCTTTCTTGGCCATTTCCTGCTTTCTTAGAGACATTTGGAGATGAACTTTAATAGCAGAAAAATTCGCCCAACTTAAAGCCTTTCCTCCTGTGGTACATCATTAAGCAGTCTTGATGCGATGTGCATGGTAGGAAGGGCTAGGTTTAGTCAATGCATGTATTATAAGAAATAAAACCAGAACTGTAAGTCTGGGAACAGTATTAAGGGTCACACATACGCACATATGTGTGTGTGTGTGTGAGGATGTTAGTTATGAAAGTCGTCTGAAATGTTTCCTGAAATGTGAAGTACTCTGTATTTCCATTTATATTTTGGTTTTCTCGACTTTTGCATTACACATTTCTTGACTTAATTCTACCTTTTTATTTCACATCATCCAGGGCTCCATTTTTACAGCTGACAAATGAAAAGGCACAATGGAATATATCTGTCGTCTGTTCGAACCGCAGTCGAACAAGAACAAGAACTAGTTGTTATTTTTGCTTTCCACCGATCGGCTACCGTTTACAAAGGGTCGGCAAGCATACTCATTTATTTTTACAAATAACTTACTCCATTTTACTATTACGCATTTCCTTTGATGACGAATGAATTCGTTTATCATAAAAATATTTCCTTCATCATATACATCTCATACTTTTATTGTAAAACAATATAACGATGTGTTGCCAGTACTCCACTGTTTTAGGCACAGCCACAAAGTTGTCTTTTCTCTCTTTGTGTTTATATCTACTGGCTTAAAGTCTGCTGTATGGGTTCTTATACTCTAAGATGAGAATATAGCTTAGTCTGCATTGACTGGAATTACTGTTATTTTCAGTTTGTAATTCTGTTCTTTCTAATTAAACTCTGTGTACTACCACCCATTTGCAACATGTTAATGTGTAAGACCTTATTGGCATAGGTATCAAACAATAAAAATGTATATATAATCAGCATTTGAGGTTTGGCAGGTTCATTACTCGTAATTTCCGTTTCCCCGGGCCAAAATGTCTTGATTTATGCATAAATAATTGGCTTGGATGTGTGAAAGATAAAGCTTCTAGATGAAATTAATGTTGTTTATTAAAGTCAATAATAAAGGTGGTTATATACAACTACATCTACATATTCATGTTGATTTTGCTCATTTTCTGTCAAATATATTAAAAACCGGAGACAAGCAAGAAATAAAAGTGAGTAATATATATATATAAATATATATATATATATATCTATATATATATATATATATAGATATATAAATCTATATATATATATATCAAATAAAAATATATACGTCATTTGAGACACTCCTAATGAGATCGGATCGGGATCATTAATTCCGAAAGTTTTTCATAAAAGTTTTCAAGAAATATCTGAAGGCGAAAAAATGTTGAGGGTTAAGAGGGAAATGACCTTCTGTCTGGAAAAAAAATAAAGTAACATGATTATGTATATTTCTACACACATGCACACACTCAGTTAGTCACGCACACACCACACAACCCACACCACACAACACACACAACACCCACACACCACACACTCTCACGGCCCACAACACACACACACACACACACACACACCAAACACACACACACACTCACACACACACACGCATGCATGAGTGACTTGATAAAATAAAGTTCAGCTGGCTACACTGAAGTCAAGTTTATTAAATTAGATAGCTAAAGAAGCACGCACACCGAACCAAGAGTTAGACCTTTTCAAAACATGTTTACCGTCCCTAGAAAGGAGCTTATCTCTGCCTTTGTCTGTTTACATTTGGACATAAACACACATCGGACGTGTCTCTCTGTCTGCCTTTAGCCACACCCCGAGAGGACACTGTGTCTCTGCAAGGTGTAAGAAATAGCGTTCTGTGAGAGGTCGTTGATTGGTAGGCGAATTAAGTGATGTTTTCGAAGTGACAAATGAGCTGAGAGTTGAATTTACGAGAAATACACATACACACAAAAACGCACACACACACATACACACACACACACATACACACACACACACACACACACACACACACACACACACACACACACACACACACACACACACAACACACACACACACACGTACACACACACACACACAACATACACACACGAAGAAAACATTGTGATAAATTTATTTATATGGGTAAGTGTGTATGCTTTTATATATGTATAGACAGAAAGATATATGAAGAGATACATAGAGAGGTAGACAGGTAAACAAGTAAATAAAGATATCATATTTATTTTTACAAGAACGAAAACAATTATTGACTATATATTGTACTATCACTGAATTATCAATTCTTTTTAGGAAAGAACTGTATGTATGTATGTGTGTGTGTGTGTGTCTTCAGATGCGTGATGTGTATGTGTGTATGTGTGTGTGTCTATGTGTATGTGTGTGTGTGTGTGTGTGTGTGTGTGTGAGTGTGTGTGTGTGTGCGTGCGTGCGTGAGTGTTATACAGACACAAAGATATAGACGCACTGTACCCCAATATCCGCGCGTATGTACCATCGGCAGGGAGTCCGCTGGCGTGAGTTCCGAGGCGTATTTGTCTCCCTTACCCCAAAGAGGCTCACGCGCATTCAAGGGTCCTTTCCCCTTGCCTCCGAGAGCCTCCGGCGGTCGCCACGCGGCCTCAAGTAATCCCGCACAGACCTCTCCTTCCTCCTCCTTCTTCCCTTTCCTTACTCCTCTTCCTTCCCTTTCCTCCCTCCTCCTCCCTCCTCCTTCTCCCCCTTTCCTCCCTCCTCCTTCCTCCTCCTTCTCCCCCTTTCCTCCCTCCTCCTCCTCCTCCTTCTCCCCCTTTCCTCCCTCCTCCTTCTCCCCCTTTCCTCCCTCCTCCTTTCTCCCCCTTTCTTCCATCTCCTCCCTCCTCCTTCTCCCCCTTGTGTCGCTCCCTCCTCCGTGTCCTCACCCCTTTCTCCCTCTCCTTCTCTCCCCTTTCCTCCCTCCTCCTTCTCCTCTGTCCTTCCTCTCCTATCTCCCCCTTTCCTCCCTCCTCCCTCCTCCGCCTCTCCCCCTTTCTCCTCCCCGTTCGCGTCCTCCTTCTCCGGCCGGGGCGTTTCCTGCCTCCTCCTTCTCCCCCTTTTCCTACCCGTCTCCTCCCTCCTCCTTCTCCCCCCCTTTCCTCCTCCCTCCTCCCCCTTTCCTCCTCCCTCCTTCTCCCCTTGCTCCTGCCCTCCTCCTCCTCCTCCTCTCCCCCTTTCCCTCCCTCCTCCTTCCCCCTTTCCTCCTCCCTCCTTCTCCCCCTTTCCTCCCTCCTTCCTTCTCCCCCTTTCCTACCGACTCCTTCTCCCCTTTCCTTCCTCCTCCTTCACTCCTCCCTTCGCCCCTTTTCCTTCCTCCTCTTCCCCCCTTCCGTCCTCCTCCGTGTGCTCCTCTTCTCCCCTTTCCTCCCTCCTCCTTCCTCCTCCTTCTCCCCCTTTCCTCCCTCCTGCTGCTCCCCCTTTCCTCCCGCCGCCTTCTCCCCTTTGCCTGCCTCCTCCTTCTCCCCCTTTTCTTCCTCCGCCTCCTCCTCCTCTCCCCCTTTCCTTCCTCCTCTCCCCCTTTTTCGCTTCCTCCCCTCTCCGCCCCTTTCCTCCTCCTCCTCCCGTGCCTCCTGTATCCCCCTTTCCTCCCTCCTCCTCCCTCCTCCTTCTCCTCCCTTTCTCTCCCTCCTCCTTCTTCGCCCCTTTCCTTCCCTCCCTCCTCCTCCTCTTCTCCCCTTCCTTCCTCCTCTTTCTCCCCTTTCCTTCCTCCTCCTTCTCCCCTGTGTCCTCTCCTCCTCCCCTCCTCCTTCTCCCCTTTACTCCCTCCCTCCCTTCGTCCTTCTCTCGTGCTTTCCTCCCGCTCCGTCTCCCCCCTTATCCTTCCTCTGTGTCCTTCTCCCCACACCTTTGCCTACCTCCTCCTTCGCCTGTCTGTGGTCTTCCGCCTCCTCCCATCCGTCCTTCTCTCCTCCGTTGGTGCTGCCTCCCCTTCTCCCCCTTTCCTCCCTCCGCCTTCGCACCCCCTTTCCTCCCTCCTCCTTCCTCCTCCTTCTCCCCCTTTCCTCCCTCCTCCTCCCTCCTCCTTCGCCCCCTTTTCTCCTCTTCCTCCTTCTCCCCCTTTCCTTCTCCACTCCTTCTCAACCCCTTTCCTCCCTCTCTCCTCGCCTCCGCCTTCTCGCCCTTTCCTCCCCTCCGCCTCCCTCCTCCTTCCCTGCCTGTCCTCCCTCCTCCTCCTCCGCCTCCTCCCCTTCTCCCCCTTTTCCTCCCTCCTCCTTCTCCCCCTTTGCCTCCCCTCCCCCCCCCCCTTCCCTTTCCCCCCTCCTCCTTTGCTGCGCGGCCTGTCCGTGCCCTCCTCCTTCCCCCCTTGTTTCCTTCCTCCGCCTTCTCCCCTTTCCTTCCCTCCTCCTCCCTGCCCTCCTTCTCCGCCTTTCCCTTCCTCTTCCCTACTTCTCCCCCTGTGTTCCTCTCCTCCTCCTTCACCTCCTTCGTCCCTCCTTTCCTCCTCCTCCCCCCTCCTCCTTCTCCCCCTTTTCTCTCTCCCCTTCGCCCCCCCTTTCTCCCTCCTCCTCTGTCCCCCTTTCCTTCCTCCTCCTTCCTCCCCCTTGTCCTTTCCTCCTCCATCCTTCCTCCTCCTTCTCCCGCCCCTCCCTACCTCCCTCCTCCTTCTCCCCTTTCCTCACCCTCCTTCCGGTCCTCCTCCTTCCTCTCGCCCTTTCCGTGTCCTCCTCCTTCTCCCCCTGTTCCTTTCCCTCCTCCTTCACGGTGTCTCGTGGCCTTACTCCCCCATTCCTTCCTCCTCGACTTCTCTCCATGTTCTCCTCTCCTCCTCCTCCTCCTTCTCCCCCTCCCTCCTCCTTCTCCCCCTTTCCTCCCTCCTCCTTCTCCCCCTTTCCTCCCTCCTCCTCCTCCTCCTTCTC
>NC_051391.1:55569929-55589929 GCF_015228065.2 Penaeus monodon
GTCGCTAATCCGCGTTCCTCTACCTTCTTCTTTAACCTTGCTTTGTTTTTGTATTTGTCGTCCCTGCTCTACGTTCCTCGTTGATCGAAGTTTGTTTTGTATATGTTAGTTTGTCATTAGAGGTCTGCGTTCGCGTTAACCTCAGTTTATTATTGTATGCTGGTTTGTTTTTACTGGTCTCCGCTGTACGTTCCCCAGAGTGAATTTACCTGTTAACGAACTGTATTTTGAAAGAGTTGAGTACGATGTGTTGTGACCGAATTATTTTTGTTCGTAGAATTTTGAACTTATGCATTCTGCTGCATGCGGAAGGATAAGCATATGGCAGGCGAGAAAATTTATATTAATACCATCCACACTTTGGAGAAAGCAGCTGAACGTACCTAAATCATGATTTTCTGAAAATCGCCATGAACAGGTTTTACGATTTTCGTCCTATATCAATGTATTCTCTCTCTCTCTCTCTCTCTCTCTCTCTCTCTCTCTCTCTCTCTCTCTCTCTCTGTGTGTGTGTGTGTGTGTGTGTGTGTGTGTGTGTGTGTGTGGAGTGGGAGTGGGAGTGGGAATAGGAGTAGGAGTGGGAGTGGGTGTAGGAGTGGGAGTGAGAGTGAGAGTGTGAGTGAGAGAGCGAGGGCGAGAGCGAGAGTGAGAGAGAATCAGAAGAGAGAGAGAAAAAACAGAGAGAGGGAAAGGAAAAAGAGAGAGAGAGGGAGTACAGAAGACTATTAGCGACCCCTTCTCAAAAGCGTCATACCAAACTGGGAAAAGTTCAAACTGCAAAAGAAATAGCAAGCCAAAACTGGAAAAGTTCAAACTGCAAAAGAAATAGTAACCGGTACACATAAAAAGTGAAAATATAAGGTCAAAAGTCCGACATAGCAACAAAGACGAAATTGAAGCCAGACCACAGTAACAAGGATCATATTAATTTCGGGTTTCTTGCGAGTTTAGTCTGGGTCGAATGGATTTCGTGTTTCCTTTTGTTACTGAGGTTTCCTGAGCAGATTTGTTTACAGTGGAGTATTTGAGGATGATTTAGATGAAATGATTAAATGGAATTAAGTCAAGGCGGTAAGAGTTAACCCCTAAATGGTATTTCCATAATATTCTATTGGTAATAGGTGTTTATTAAGGGAGCAATCGTAAAGGTGATCCAGCATTGGCTAACGGTAATAGTCGGTGAATCGAAGCCAATGCAAAGTTACTGATGAAACGATATTTGTGCAATGACTATGGACTGAGTGTTGAGGAGGATACTGGTACCGATTTCTTTATTATTATATTTATTTATTTGTTTTGCATAGAGAAAGCGAGAACAATATATCATTACCGACCCTAGGACAAAAAGCAAAAAGAGAAAAGAGGAAGACATATATAAACGATGTGCAATTCCTGTGAAAGAGGAATATTCAGCTATCCATGTCATTGGTGGAACGTATTAAGTGTGAAGTCAGTCAATGCTAATTCCCACACAAAGAATTATAAGTCGGCGAAAATGACACGTGACAGCAAAGGAGAACAATTAATTTCTCTAAAGTAATTAAAAAATTAACATGATGGCGTCTTTCCAAGCCAAACACGGTGAAACTTGGCCAAGTGGGTTATTTAATACTGGAGAGAAAGACAATACTCTGTTATAGTTAAATGTAATACCGAGTTGGAGGTATGAGTTAGAAACTGTCTTGCATAATATCACGAAATTCCTTATTCAGAAATGTTCCCGAGTTAAAAATTAAAAGAACAAACATCAGAGGAGGTTGGGAGGGTTCTGTTGAAGACCTTGGAGAAGGAAAAAGTTAAAATTTATCGTTCTCTTGTCCCTCATACTGGGTGAACGGTGAATAAGCAAGGTAGTAAAGACGGCCAGAGGCAATTTTATGGACGAAAATTCACATGCACCGAAACGCCTTAAGGTTTATGTGACAGGAAGTCAGAGGGTATATTTTCGAGGCAAACATGAAGGAAAACAAGGTAGAGATAACAAGGATATGATAGATACGTTTCTGAAAAGGATAAAGTCCAAAGGCATTTGTTGAGGAAAATCATAGTCATATATCTTGTGGGGGCTCTAATACTTTATGAAAAGTTTTGATGATAATAATAAAAATAGATAAAAGACAACAGTTTACATACATTACTAATCAGTAAATCCCCATTTACTAATCAATTATGGATTTTGGTATTACATAAAAATAACATTGACCTTTAGGTTAAATAAGCGATATGCTATTATATTACAGTCGCCTTTGAGTTATGAAGGCAAATCACTGTGCAGCCTTCCAGTTGATTGGTGCAAAACATAAGGAGTTTCCAAATAAATGAAGCTGCAATCAGAATTATGAGAAAGCAAAATGAGAAGTCCATTCCTGAACTTATGGCATTATTTTCGTAAATATGCTTCCGATGTTGGAATACTAATCATCCCAGCATTTCTTGGAGTGTCTGGCTGGAATGAAAAGAAGACTTTGTGCATGGTGATCTATGATACATTTAATGACATACACTATTTACTGACGGAAAACTAATAGTTTTAATGCCAATCGCTACTGGGAATAGAATAATTTACAGCAATGTACTTACAGCACATCTCTTTGGTCTTCAATCCCGGTTAGATGGTGAGATCAGTTGATTAACGAATATAGGCAGGGTCAACCAAGGACTAACCCAGCCTGCTTTACACACCTACCATAACTTATAGGATCTAAGCAGCATGAATGAGAATCAATCCCGACTTTTCAGACTAAGAGAGACTTTGTGTAGACGTATATTACCCATAAAATATTCTTCCAGATTACTGATGATTTTTAGTTCAACTATTGTCACTGGATGTATTTGATTATATTTGCTTTGAAACATCCTTGGGCTGCATATCATATTCTTAAGAGACTCATTTTATATCCCTAATACCTGATTACATATACTAATATAAAACTTCCAGAAGAGCAGACATGGTGGTAATGAGGCACTTCAAGATGGCCGATGTCGAGGAACAATAAACTCGAGCTGATCGCTTGGCTTCTCAAGCATTTGTCCTTTCTGAAATGAGAAAGTTACCCTGGTAGGATCTGATGTTGAAGCCATATTGACCCAAACCCCGAGCAGTGTTAGGAAAGATGGCAATTCCAATCTTCCAGTGCCATATTATTCACCAAAAGAGGCTCAACAAGTTTCTAAACAATATAATTCAATACGAGACTGAACTATTGGAGGTGAGGAGAAAGTGGGTTAGTTCTGCTAAAGCAATGCAATAGGCCTGTTTGCTGTTTGTACTCTATCTGACTAGTGTATCAGTTCAGACACAGAACCCACATTGCTCTTTAAAATCCAATACATCCCACATTTCACCGACAAATATACCTGAATCTTTTGTGGAAATTCCGGGAGACCACAACTCCCAACATCTGGTGAGCTGACCCATCATTTAGTTGGAGGCAGGTAGTGATTAGCCGGGAAGTATTCAGCGCCATAAACAAAGTACACAGTTCCTTGAATAGATAGATCGGCAAATTTCTCATTAATGAAATCCTTCACAAAGGTGAAACAAAGCATCTTTAGTGAAGTAATCAATGTAATTCCTTTAGTCGGTGCCCCTGGTCTCCACGCTTTTATCGTTTCTGCAAAGCTTAACAAACATTTATCACATTCAGTATATTCCATCATGATAGAGCATGGGCCGGTTCCTTATGCGGCGATAAAAACAAGAGCACTATATTACTCGTCACAACAAATTTACACTAACGGTTTCTGACATCTGTATGACTTAGAGTGGATTTGAAATCATGCATAGCTCGAGCAAGGTGGAGTGGACACGTTAATTAGCCATATTGAGGATATGATTGATTGTTGTATATGACACGAAAACTTCTTTACAACGAATATTAAGCGAGAAGTGTTAAAAAAAATCGATGATAAAAACATCATTAGGATCGTCATTATTATTGTAGCTTATGTCCTTTTGATTATCATCGCATTATCATTAATAGTATTATTGGTATTAAACTGTAATGATTTTTATCATTTATAATCTACTAGCAATAATAATTATGATTGCGATAACGATGACAGTAATGCATGTACGATACATGATGAAAAATATGATACATTCTAGTTGAGCATATATTTTGGGATAACTTCATAACAATGACATGAAAAAATATTCATGATATTGAGTAGATTATGATGAAATTGGGTCAGAACACAGATACCTACGTACTCTGGCAATTTAAACAAATTAAGTTAGGCCGACCATGAGTGAACAGAATGTCGGACATGTACGCACGCACGCTAGCATGCACGCAGACGCGCGCGCGCGCGTACACGCACACACACGCCACACACACACATACACACGCACGCATGCACACGTACACATTCACACTCAATCAAACAAAGAAACAGCTGTCAGACCCCCGACAGCGTAACACCAATGAAATTTCCTCGATTTTAGACAGAGCCTTACAAAACCTCAACTCAGCCTACTATTGTGACAACCTGTTGCACTGACTTCTGCACATCAACGTCAATTGAGGTCGCACGTTAAAATCCAAACACAAACTACGGTCTTACTTAAGCAATTGACTTAGAATTGCAACTTAACCAAGAGTAAATGTTCTGGACGTGGAAGGTAGTTTATGCGGAACTGAATGGTAATTTATTCTGATAACTATAATTATTTTACGCTAAGAAATGTGTGTATTTAAAATACTCTTCCTCTCATTAAACGATCGTGTATTATACGGAAACGATTATGGCCATCAGGCTATACGATAATAACAAATCGATTTAGGATAAACTACTGTTTTCCTAAGCTTAACATGAAGTCATATGATTAAGAGGTTTTACAGGTACCAGCCCAGGTCTTCTCTGCACGAGCTCCAGTACTGTAATACTCTGAACCCGATCTGAATTCCGTGCATTGCTATATAGAAAAGGAGAAAGAGTCTGCATCAGGCAAAAGGGATGTAGCTCCCTACCTTTGAAAACCGCGTCCACTCTATAGAACCTCGTTAAACTGGCTTTTCACTGGTGGTTATTTAATGAAAGAGTTAGGTTAACGTATGTATATTGTGAAATAGTAATATCCCCCATTCAGCTGAATAAGAGACAGTATGGTAATAGCATTTAATAGATGGGTATGGAAAATTCCCATTTGGATATGATAAACATGAATGAATAAGGGTAAAATTATAAAATATTACAATGTTAATAATTCATCTCTGTTAAAGCGGATTTACTACGAATTATTGCATTGCTAAAGCATTAATACTCTTTAGATCTGTTTTAACCTGTTTAATATGACTTAGGATGTCAAAGGAACAAGAGAGTGACATAATTACAAATAACAAACTTAACGTCTACGATTGCAGTCAGTGTTATCAGTCTCAAAAAATGCAAAATATCGATATTATAGCCGATATGAAAGAACTGTATTGATTACACTTTTTGCAGAGCGAGAATAAAATGTGAATAAATATGCTGGGAGTATTTTCCCGGCTTAACACAATTAAAGGAGATTCGAAACAATAACTTTTCCATTATACAATGAACAACGTATTTTACAACATCAACTCCCATTATCCTCAAACACAAATACACACAAGCGAGTGTATGCGTGTGTGTGTGTATCACACACACACACACACACACACACACACACACACACACACACACAAACACACACACACATATACGTATATATATATAATATATATATATATATATATATATATATATATATATATATATATAATATACATATACATATAGTAGTAACAACAATGATAATGACAATAACAAGAGTAATATTGATAACATTATATAGATAATCATGATGATAATATATTAACAATGACAATGATGTTAGTAAGAATGATATGATAAATCAAAAGAATGATGATAGTACTAAAAAAAGGCTTTTATATCGATAAGAATAATAATGATGATAACAGCAATATTTATAGTAAAATAGATATAACAATGTAATAAGAAATGATAATTATATAAACAATAGAGAAAAAATGGTAAATGATTATGATAATGAAGATTAAAATAATGGTACTGATATCATAATAATAATAGTAATAATGATAAAGATAACAAATAAAATAATAAAAAGTATAGTAATGATATAATGATTATAACACGAAAACAATAATAGTAATGATAATTATAACAATAATAATAGTAATAACAGTATGATAATAATAATGATAGCAACAATTAGGATAATACTGATAAAGATACTGATGAAGATGATAATAATTATTGATTAAATAATTATAACAAAAATAACAATAACAATAATATTAATAAAAATCATAATGGTAAAATAATAAAAAATATAATAATCATATCATTATCATTAATGATAGTAATAAAACTAATAATGAAAATTTAAATGTTGATAATAATAAAGTTAATGAGGGAAACATTAACTAGAATAATAATAATAATAATAATAATAATAATAATAGTAATAATAATAATGATAATAATAATAATAATAACAATAGTAATAACAGAGTTAATATTAATAACAGCAATAATAAGGATTATGATAATATTAATAATGGTAAAGGAAATATTGATATTCATACTATAATCATGATGATGACGAGAAATATAAAAACAACAATAACAACGATAATTAATAATAATAAAAAATAATAATAATAATAATAATAATAATAATAATATAATAATAATAATAATATAATAATAATAATAATGGCAATAATAATAATAATTTCACTTTGTCTATCGTTCGAGCCAGGCTTTACTAATACAGTGATAATAGCGTGTCTGGATTTTATAGTATTCTGTGCAGTTTAGCATCCGTAATTATACGCTGGGTCTGTTGATAATAGTGCTGCTCATAATGATGGACTAGGATTAATTCTTTCAGTGAAATCATATGTAATTATTATGAGAGCAATGTTAATAACAGTATAACCTAAAAAGCAACAAAAATGACGGCGATAATGATGATAAAATAATGATAATAAGAAAGATAATGATAGTAATCATAATGATATTGTTTTATATGACAACTATCAAGTTTACCATCAATATAATAATAACAACAACAACAACAACAACGACAACAACAACAACAACAACAGCAGCAGCAGCAGCAGCAACAACAACAATAATAATAATAATAGCAACATCAGCAGGATGTAGATGAGCATGATGATATTGATAATGGCATGAGGAGCTGCTGAACAGGACAAGAGAGTTGCGTAACCAGTCACCCATCTTCCCCTCCAGCACCACCCACCCATCCCAACCAACCCACACACACTTCACTTCCTCAGATCATGCGCAGGAACCATGACCAGGCAGACGTGCCTTGCATGCTACATTGGATACTGTCATTTAACACGTGTACATCCCACACGTGGTGGTCCCTCTCAGAAGCTTATATATGTCGCTTCCATATGGGGCTACGGTGTAATGTTATGTATTGATTTCTTGATTTTCCCTTTTTTTATCACATTTTTTTTTCGCTTACTTTGTTCTTGGTTCCGCTATCGCCTTTATTCATTTACCGACTTCTTTATATTCTTTATCATATTTTTTCAATTTCTTTATGGTTGGTTCTTAGTCCATTTGGAGACCGCCCATTCCTTGATTTCGTAATAGAACTGAGTCACAAGAAGTTAGATCTTTAGCTCTCACTCATATGGACACAAAGACATTCGTGCCTGTGTGTGGGCATGCAAACGCATATGCACACAAAGACTACTGCGTCTGTGAAAATGCATATACACGCCTATAGGCGCGCGTACGTGTACGCGCACGCACACACACGCGCGCGCGCACACACACACACACACACACACACACACACACACACACACACACACACACACACACACACACACACAGGATATAAATAACATAAATATTTAGTATCATTCCATATCAGGACGGAGGCCTCCCCACCTACTGGCCTAAGCGTATCTCGGTGTGGGGTTAGTAAGTTATCTATCGTGACTAATATACCGGCTAGGTATATCTTGGTGGTGGGACTTAATCTGGAAACTATCAATAAGCCAATAGTGACCTTGCATGGCTCTGAGAAAGTAATGAAGTTTTTTTTTTATTTACTGTTAACATACACGAGTGTGTAAACACACACACACACACACACACACACACACACACACACACACACACACACACACACACACACATGTTAATACTAAATTTAGAATAACTTGCTTTCTCCGAGTCATGGAAGATCACTATTTTATGCAGGATAGTACTACGTGACCTATGTATACGTTCTTCGGCATGATTTCTTACGGCGCAGAGAGCACTTTCAATCTAGATGTGCAGTGGAAGCTAGTGGAACCTGCATATCTATTAGTTACATAATCCCTTTACTTACATTTATTGGGTTAATATATGATTGAAATACAGGTCAAAAGTCTTTTCACGTACAAAGAGATACAGGTATACGTATAGAGCGTACTTTAAATATTAATATGGAATGCATTTCAAATCATTTGCTGGTAACATGATTTACCTTTCCCATTGCAACGATGCTGATAAGTAGAATTATGTATCAAGTGACGAGCGTGGTGAGATAATCCTGTCAAAAGCATCCTACAGTTTGTAAATAACTGTCTCAATAAAAACAGTTAAGCATACACTCCGAGAGTCGGTGCAGTGAAAAAAAAAAAAAAAAACGTTTCCACGACACTATATTTGAAAATCCTGCAAACTTTTTTTTTTCCTAAATGCAACCGCTATAGTTTCTCAATCCGTCACGAAAGATCACTTTCAGCTTTCAAAAACTCGTGAGTCAATCTTGTCTGCCTGATTCTGAACTTTGTTAAGGCGATGGACGCTGGTTTGCCAATTACCAAGGTGATTGTAATATTCGGCAGGTCTTATAGTTAGGGTATTTCTCTAAAGTCACAAAGATGCCATGTGTTGAGATGTTAGTTTATGGGAAGCGGTGAACTGTGAGTTTCAATGTATCACTGAGTGAGCGTGCAGACTATCTCTTCAAATCAACTGTAATAATAGAGGTTTTTGGGGGCAATTTCAGTGCGTTCACAAACGGTATCCACCTTGTAGCAAGAGCATTTATTCCTAGTAATGAATGATACGGACGATTTCCGGTACCGTGGTGGTCTGATGAATACTAACATGCTATCACCAAAGGCAGCTAAACTGACGCCCCAGGGATGTGACCTTTATGGATTATGAAGGGACCCGTGCCTAGACTAAGTGCTAAGTGAGGCAAAATACTAACCCCTCATAATGGGTATGGAATAAAGTGCTGTGTGATTACGGAAAGTTGTTCTAAGATCAGAATATAACTGCCACAAAACGGATGCTGCAAATGTTAATTCATATATCTTGCACAGTGTGATTTTCCATCTTACGAAAAGAACAGGACATCCAGTATTGACCCTTGACAAGGCTGCCGAAGAGCTTCCAAATAACCGGTCTTATTGTCGTAGGATTCAGAATCCGGTATAAGCTCTTAGTTGAGTTTCTGGAGTTCCTCAGGTCTGCTCTTTGGCTTATTTAGTCGAGTTTGATTTGGCCAAACTTTAGAAGATAGTTTATCAAAGATAGACTTTGTAACAGACTTCTAAGGACTACAATGTAGAAATAACATTAATAGATGGATTAAAATTTCCATGGCTACAGTTGCTGTGCATTCATGGCTACAGTTGCTGTGCATTCAGATAGATATATTCTATTTATCTTTAACAATAAAGTTTACTCGCTTAGACAGCGGATAAAGACTAATGAGAGGACCCTCTCAGATGGGGATAATTTCATCTACCCCCGCCATTTTCTGTTGACTGTGTAGAGTCGACTGTTTACAGTCAACCCTTACTATTCCAGGCTAATTAGGGGAATTTTTGTCTGATAAAATGCTAAAGTTTAAATACCAGTATCAGTACATATAAAAAATAGGCAAAAACTCATACATTAATAATATACAGTACAGTTGCTGGCAGAGCAAAGTGTGGGAAAAGGAAAGGCGTGAGAGTTGGGTCGCGAGGTTACTATAAAGGATATAGACATAGGTTTAGCACTAATAAAGGAAGACGGATGAGAGATAGATTGAGGTGAGGAGGAAGACTGATCACATAAGCAAGTTAACCTATCATAATTGGTTAACTTGCATGCATGGATGTCATGTTATACAAGCCATGTTTGCTGTTAATAGCTTATTGACTTTGTTTACACAGATGGCTCCACTTAAACACTGATTACTTAATTACTAATCATACCTATCTCGCGCGTTTACCCTTAACCTTATTTTTTTTTTTTTATCCTAATAATATTGACAATAATACTAATGTCAATATTAATGATAATAACATCAATATTTTTAACATTAGAAAAAATCCCCTTGACTCAAGGAATGAAAAAAAAGGTTTCGTATTCTTTGGCGGCTCAGCACTTGTGAACCATTTGTGTGCAACAAAATTCATAATAAAACTACAGTGAACCCGCTTTCTCTAGAAAGTTCTAGAGAAACGGGGTTAGACTCTGCAAATAGGGACAATGAAACTTTCGAATGCTCAAATTTAGTAATGGCACTTAGAACAAAACTTATGCCTCACTCGTGTGTGTTGTGTGGATTAAAATATATTATTATTATAATATTATAATATTGAATACTTAGATATCAAACATACTATATATAAATTATATATTTGTAGTATATATATATATAATATATATATATATATATATATATATATATATATATATATATATATATATATTGCGTGTGTGTGTGTGTATGGAGAGAGAAAGAGGGGTCTTTAACTTTCTCAATAGGCGTGTATGTATCTTTATGTGTATATATTTAAGTATATATGTGTGAAAATTCCCCCATTCTCTCTCTTCACCCCTGAATTTCAAATTTCATACGCAACTAATTTTAAGAGTATTACAGCACACTACAGTATATTGTTCTACCCTTTAAGGTTTAAATTGGGTGCTTAATTTCTTTCCACTTTATGTGCAAGTCAATATCCGTCAATTGCAAATGATGTCCGAGGCCAAATTTGTTCAGATTTTTTAAAACGAGGAATAATGAGGGTTGTGTATATAGATATATATATGTATATAATATATATGTGTGCGTTATGTATATTTTCCCGCACGGCTTTGCGACCTCCTACTAACCCTTTGCGACCCCCGTGTGGGGTGAGACCCAATACTTGGGAACTATTACTCTAATCGCTGAGCTTTTGTAAGGAAATTCGATATCTAACCTGAAGGGGGCGTGCGGTTGAGGATGAGTGAATGGATGGATGGGCCTGTATGTACCGTATCTTGTACTTTTTTTTCTCTCTCTCATGCTATTTACGAGATGCCCAGTTACCTGTCGCTTACTTTACATACCTTGTATTCACAGAATTTACGTATGTGTTTATCTAACAAACACTCAAAAATGTTATATGTTTGGAGCTCTTTTACCTTATTTGTCTCTACTTACCTGCCTTCCACATACTTAACTTGCTTTACTTACCTGGCACTCGCTTAACTTACATACCTGGCATTCACTTTACTTGCCTGACGGCCTCTTACCTTACCTATTCACGTAGCGGGCACCTAACATACCAGGCGTTTACCTTACTTGGCACTCACTTTACTTGCCTGACGCTTCTTACTTTACCTACCTGACACTTACCTTACGTAGCGCTCACTTACCTTATGTACCGGGCACTAAACCGTAACTTGTGCTCTCATATCTTACCTACCTACACTATTGTACTTCCCTGGCATGACTGGACTTACTTATCTTGCACTCATTAACTCGGTACTACAATTGCCTACATTTGATGGTGCTAACTGTAATTGTTTTACTTACCTGATTATAAGTTAACTTACATGACTATCAGTTAACTTACCTGGTTGATTATTTAAAATTATCTGCCGCACCAACATTATCTGTGGCATTCGCATTGATTAGCCTACCTAGCTCTCACTTACCATATTTAACACTTCCTTACATTACTTTCCCTCACCTTACCAAGCATTCACCTTACTCACCTGTTGGTTATCTTTGGGCCGACTTATTTTCCTTTCCTAATAGTCACTCACCTTACTTGGTATACATGTACATCACTTACCGGGTGCTCACTTGCCCTATGTCACTGGCGTTTATGTACACACCAGGCACTCACATTATGTACTTTATTTATCTGGCTTTTGCATTATATACTTTACTTATCTGGCACTTGCATCATGTACTTTACTTACCTGGCACCTGCGTTATGTACTTTACTTACCTAGCACCTGCATTATGTACCTTACTTACCTTGCACTCGCTTACCTTATCTGCTGCACCAACATTACCTACCGTGGCATTCGCATTCATTAACCTACCTAGATCTCACTTACCTTATTTAACACTTCCCTACATTATTTTCCCTTACCTTACCAAGCATTCACCTTACTCACCTGTTGGTTATTTTACTTTGGGCCGACTTATTTTACTTGCCTAATAGTCACTCACCTTATTTGGTATACATGTACTTCCCTTACCGGGTGCTCACTTGTCCTGTGTCACTGGCGTTTATTTACTTACCTGGCACTCACATTATGTTTTTTACTTACCTGGCACTCACAATATGTACTTTACTTACTTGGCACTTGCATTATGTACTTTACTTACCTGGCACCTGCATCATGTACTCTACTTACTTGGCACCTGTCTTATGTACTTTACTTACCTGGCACTCGCTTTACTTGCCTGACAGCCTCTTACCTTACCTATTCACGTAGCGGGCACCTAACATACCAGGCGTTACCTTACTTGGCACTCACTTTACTTGCCTGACGCTTCTTACTTTACCTACCTGACACTTACCTTACGTAGCGCTCACTTACCTTATGTACCGGGCACTTAACCATAACTTGTGCTCTCATATCTTACCTACCTACACTATTGTACTTCCCTGGCATGACTGGACTTACCTGTCTTGCACTCATTAACTCGGTACTACAATTGCCTATATTTGATGGTGCTAACTGTAATTGTTTTACTTAGCTGATTATAAGTTAACTTACATGACTATTAGTTTACTTACCTGGTTGATTATTTAAAATTATCTGCCGCACCAACATTACCTAACGTGGCATTCGCATTGATTAGCCTAGCTCTCACTTACCATATTTAACACTTTCTTACATTACTTCCCCTCACCTTACCAAGCATTCACCTTACTCACCTGTTGGTTATCTTACTTTGGGCCGACTTATTTTCCTTTCCTAATAGTCACTCACCTTACTTGGTATACATGTACATCGCTTACCGGGTGCTCACTTACCCTATGTCACTGGCGTTTATGTACACACCAGGCACTCACATTATGTACTTTATTTATCTGGCTTTTGCATTAAATACTTTACTTATCTGGCACTTGCATCATGTACTTTACTTACCTGGCACCTGCGTTATGTACTTTACTTACCTGGCACCTGCATTATGTACCTTACCTATCTGGCACTTGCATCATGTACTTTACTTATCTGGCACTTGCATCATGTACTTTACTTACCTGGCATTCACTTTACTTGGCACCTGCACTATTGTACTTCCCTGGCATGACTGGACTTACTTATCTTGCATTCATTAACTCGGTACTCCAACTGCCTATCTTTGATGGTGCTAACTTTAATTGTTTTACTTATCTGACTATAAGTTAACTTACCTGACTATCAGTTAACATATCTGGTTGATTATTTTAAATTATCTGCCGCACCACCTAACGTGGCACTCGCATTGATTAACCTACCTAGCTCTCACTCTCCATATTTAACACTTCCTTACATTACTTTCCCTCACCTTACCAAGCATTCACTTTACTCACCTGTTGATTATCTTACTTTGGGCGACTTATTTTCCTTTCCTAATAGTTACTCACCTTACTTCACTTACCGGGTGCTCACTTGTCCTATGTCACTGGCACTTATTTACTTACCAGGCACTCACATTCTTTTTTACTTACCTGGCACTCACAATATGTACTTTACTTACCTGGCTTTTGCACTATGTACTTTATTTATCTGTCACTTGCATCATGTGCTTTACTTACCTGGCATCTGCATCATGTACTTTACTTATCTGGCACCTGCATAATGTACTTTACCTACTTGGCACTCGCTTATCTTACATACCTGACATTCACTTTATTTGCCTGACGGCCTCTTACCTTACCTATTCACGTAGCGGGCACCTAACGTACCAGGCGTTTACCTTACTTGGCATTCACTTTACTTGCCTGACGCTTCTTACTTTACCTACCTGACACTTACCTTACGTAACGCTCACTTACCTTATGTACCGGGCACTTAACCATAACTTGTGCTCTCATATCTTACCTACCTACACTATTGTACTTCCCTGGCATGACTGGACTTACTTATCTTGCGCTCATTAACTCGGTACTACAACCGCCTATCTTTGATGGTGCTAACTTTAATTGTTTTATTTACCTGACTATAAGTTAACTTACCTGACTATAAGTTAACTTACCTGACTATCAGTTAACTTACCTAGTTGATTATCTAAAATTATCTGCCGCACCAACGTTACCTAACGTGGCACTCGCCACTTACCGTATTTAACACTTCCTTACATTACTTTCCCTCACCTTACCAAGCATTCACTTTACTCACCTGTTGGTTATCTTACCTTGGGCCGACTTATTTTTCTTTCCTAATAGTCACTCACCTTACTTGGTATACATGTACTTCACTTACCGGTTGCTCACTTGTCCTATGTCACAAACACTTATTTACTTACCTGGCATTCACATTATGTTCTTTTCTTACCTGGCACTCACAATATGTACTTTACTTATCTGGCTTTACATTATGTACTTTACTTATCTGGCACTCACTTACCTTACATACCTGGCAGTCACTTTACTTGCCTGACGGCCTCTTACCTTACCTATTCACGTAGCGGTCACCTAATGTACCAGGCGTTTACCTTACTTGGCACTCACTTTACTTGCCTGACGCTTCTTACTGTACCTACCGGGCACTTACCTTACGTAGCACTCACTTACCTTATGTACCGGGCACTTAACCATAACTTGTGCTCTCATATCTTACCTACCTACACTATTGTACTTCCCTGGCATGACTGGATTTACTTATCTTGCACTCATTAACTCGGTACTTCAACTACCTATCTTTGATGTTGCTAACTTTAATTGTTTAACTTACCTGACTAAAGGTTAACTTACATGACTATCAGTTAACATATATGGTTGATTATTTAAAATTATCTGCCGCACCAACATTACCTAACGTGGCACTCGCAGTGATTAACCTATCTAGCTCTCACTTACCATATTTAACACTTCCTTACATTACTTTCCCTCACCTTACCAAGCATTCACCTTACTCACCTATTGGTTATCTTACTTTGGGCCGACTTATTTTCCTCTCCTAATAGTTACTCACCTAACTTGGTATACATGTACTTCACTTACCGGGTGCTCATTTGTCCTATGTCACTGGCGCTTATTTATTTACCTGGCACTCACATTATGTTCTTTACTTAGATGGCACTCACAATATGTATTTTACTTATCTGGCTTTTGCATTATGTACTCTACTTATCTGTCACTTGCATTCTGTTTTTTACTTTCCTGGCACCTGCATTATGTACTTTATTTACCTGGCACCTGCGTTATGTGGTTTACTTACCTGGCACTCGCTTACCTTACATACCTGGCACTCGCTTACCTTACATACCTGGCATTCACTTTACTTGCCTGACGGCCTCTTACCTTACCTATTCATTCACGTAGCGGTCACCTAACATACCAGGCGTTTACCTTACTTGGCACTCACTTTACCTGACTGACGCTTCTTACTTTACCTACCTGGCACTTACCTTACGTAGCGCTCACTTACCTTATGTACCGGGCACTTAACCATAACTTGTGCTCTCATATCTTACCTACCTACACTCATTGTACTTCCCTGGCATGACTGGACTTACTTATCTTGCACTCATTAACTCGGTACTACAACTGCCTATCTTTGATGGTACTGGCTTTAATTGTTTTACTTACCTGACTATCAGTTAACATACCTGGTTGATTATTTAAAATTATCTGCCGCACCAACATTACCTAACGTGGCGCTTGCATTGATTAACCTACCTAGCTTTCACTTACCTTATTTAACACTTCCTTACATTACCTTCCCTCACCTTATCAAGCATTCACCTTACTCACCTGTTGGTTATTTTACTTTGGGCCGACTTATTTTCCTTTCCTAATAGTCACTCACCTTACTTGGTATACATGTACTTCACTTACCGGGTGCTCACTTGTCTTATTTATCTGGGACCTGCGTTATGTACTTTACTTACCTGACACCTGCGTTATGTACTTTACTTACCTGGCACCTGCATTATGTACTTTACTTACCTGGCACCTGCATTACGTACTTTACTTACCTGGCACCTGCATTATGTACTCTACTTACTTGGCACTCGCATTATCTACTTTAATTACCTGGCACTCATATCTACTCTCTTTGAGTAGATTTCGCGAGTAAGATGCCTTAATACAGTGGATCCCAACCGTTTTACTTTCGCGAAATTTCAACACATCCGTGACCTCTAACATTAAGCACTCCTTTTGTAATTTTTCTAACTATATACATCTTGGCTAAGAAAAATCTGACCTGCAATCCAGAAAGTTTCGAATTACTTGCCTAACTGTAATACGAAATTCCCCGAAGACTTGGCTCCATAGTGCATTTTTATATACATAATGACAAACGCCTAGCAAATTGGGATTCGATCTTTCCCATAGTTTACTTAGCGACTTACAGGCTGAGAACCATTGCGCTGAAGGCACCACAAAACCCTTGGACATACCATTTTGCAATATTTCTTTCGTCTGAATACTAATATTATCCAAGACGCTGTTAAAGGATTATCAACAATGCAAGGTAAGGAGCTTCTAAATGCAAGTATATCGTTATAAAAAATACACACACACACACACACACACACACACACACACACACACACATATATATATATATATATATATATACACACACATATATATTATATATATATATATGCATATGTATGTGTATGCACGTGTGTGTGCGATGTGTGATATATATATACATATGCATATATATACAGATACATTTTTTTTATAATGATATACTTGCATTTAGAAGCTCCTTACCTGTCTTGTGAAATGTTTTTTTTTTTTTTTTGATAATCCATGAACAGCGTCTTGGATAATATTAGTAAAATGTTTCTATGTAATGCCTAGCACTCCTTATCTTTTGACCAATGATTCATGGATTTTCATTTTCAAAATACATTTTAATCTTTAATGAGTTTTGTAGATCATTTTGCTCATCATATTTTCTTTCAAAATCAGTTTACAGAATTTTTCATTATAATCCAACATGCTGGGAACTATTTTGGCCGCTTTCCTGTCTGATTTTGGGTATTAATAATGAGATTTAGCAGGCAATTTGTCGTGGCATTTCTAAACTCAAGGAATATACCACTGAGCTTGTGACTCGGAAAACGTGTCTCTCATTTTAGCCACTATGAAAAGAATATCACTGAATTAAACAAAAATCTCTCTCTCTCTCTGTATATGTGTGTGTGTGTATATATATATATATATATATATATATATATATATATATATATATATATATATAACTACTCTAAAATCATAGGCACATTGAGATGAACAACACATATATATGTTTATATATTTTGCTGTTTCATATTTTTAATATGTCTATAAGTATGTGTTCATATATGTGCACACACACGTGTGTTTGTGAGTGTGTGTTTGTGCGCGCGCGCGCGTGCATGTGTGCGTCAGAAATATAAAATAGGTAAATAAAAGGAAAGCGTGAAATCTAGCAATTACAAATAACAGGTCGAAAATGTAATATACTTATTATTAGTTATTACTCAAATGCGAGCCCTGTGATATGCCATGCTGCTTGTATTTGATAACAAAACTATTCCAGATGTTCCTGAATTTCACAAAACAGTTTACATCATCAGTCCGTAATATCCTGGTATTTTAAATGGATTTGACATCAAACTTGGTTTATGCTCAACTGAATATAGAAATCAGATTTTTAACGAATGAGCCATAATATTGATAATATTTAGTAACTGGCGAATTGTCACTGAATTGAAATTAAATAACATCAATAACAATTACATATTTTCCAATGTTTTGTCATATTCTACATCTGAAAATGTTCATGTAAATGTGCCTATGATTTTAGAGTAGTTATATGTGTATGTATGTGTGTGTATATATATATATATATATATATATATATATATATATATATATATATATATATATATACAGAGAGAGAGAGATTTTTGTTTAATTCAGATATTCGAAATTTCTAACTGCATTGTGAAAGACTATGGTGCTCCATTGTTCATTGGCATATTTACAGAAGTCATCTTTTTATTCTTTCTTAAGGGGTAACAGATTTATCTTAGTATGTCTATATTTTTCTTTACGCAAGAAGAAGGGAAAGTATTTATTTGGTAATCCATACACACCCTAGTAACTAAAACACTATCCTTGTCACTACAAGTACCGCAAGAAGCAGATTTCTAAATTGCATCATCAGGTCAGAACAAAATATAGTCTTTGGAAAATTAGCATATAGTTTCGACATCGTGGATTTTATGCACAGGTCTGACCTGAGGATGAAACCCATTACATGTTTTTAGTTTTTCCTTTCTTTCTTTTTCGTCATTCTATCACCAAGTGTTTCGCCATCCACATCTTGTGATTAGGTTAGGTATTTGCATAGCGTTTAATAGATCTGGTTCCAAATAGGAGGAATAAAGTTAGGTGCTATATCTTGCCGATTTCTAGACAATTACAAATAATTTCTCCTTATACAAAGTTAAACTTATTTGAATTTGGTGGCTATTTAAGGTGATACTAAAGAGACAAAGTTGCCTAATTATAGAGGCTTATAGATATCGACAGCTTCTCTAGTGAAGAAATTTGACTATTCCCAATTAGCTTACACATTTATATGTAGAGCGATTAATTTTTTGTGTGTCTGTGATTGAGTTTATGGATGTGTGTATATGAAAACACACACACACACACACACATCATATATTTATATTTATATATTTTGCTCTCTGTTTATTTATTCATATATTTATTTATATAAAAGATACATATATATCTATCTACACATACACACACACACACACACACACATTATATATATATATATATATATATATATATATATATATATATATATATATACATATATATATGTATATGCATATGTACGGATGTGTATACATGTGTGTGTGTGTTCATTTGTGTGGGTATGTATATCAACATACACATACACACATGTATATATACATATACATGTGTGTGTGTGTGTGCGTGCGTGTGTGTGTGTGTGTGTGTGTGTGTGTGTGTGTGTGTGCGGCGTGTGTGTGTGTGTGTGTGTGTGTGTGTGTGAAGAGAGAGAGAGAAAGAGATCTAAAGATATCGCACGCACATATGTGTGTGTGTGTGTGTATGTATATGCAAATATATATATTGTGTGTCTAGAGAGATTTTTTTTTCTCTCAATGCTTTGTATGAAGATGTATAGGTGTCGGTACATCTGTTTGCACATAATTGTGCATGTGTGCGTGCGTATGTGTGTGCGTGCGCTCATTAGTATTCTAACCTCTTCCAACCTTTTTACCAAAGTAAACTCATCCTGTATAGGTGTCCGCTACCAGGTGCCCGATTAAGAAGAATGCGGACGTATTAAACATGGAAGCCATTTAACCTATTCTGCGTCAAGCGCCAGCAGGCCACAACCATTTCACGTTCGACTCTCGCTAAAAACTCCTGTGTTAATTCCCTACCGTACAGCACATCACGGCAGCGTGCTACCCGCTTCTCTCGGTGGAAATTAGTGTCTAATCATTA
>NC_051391.1:55609929-55617429 GCF_015228065.2 Penaeus monodon
TTATGCAGGAATAAGCCTAAATGCTTACATGTCGTAAACACCACTCACGCAAAGAATGAGAGAGAGAAAAGAAATGGGAGAGCGAATCAGACAGAAAAAAAAGAAAGGAGGAGCGAGACAGACAGACAGAGAGAGAGAGAAATGAAGAGGAGAGAGCGAGAGAGATAGAAAAAAGAAAGAAAATGACAGACAGAGAGAAAGAGAATGAAAGAAAAGAAAGGAGAAGGAGAATATATATAAGGTTTTCTACAGTCTTCGACAGGCAAGCTTAATTTAAAATCTCCATTATAAAGGTACACATTATTAGATTAGAAAAAAATAAACACGAAAAACTTTTGAAACATAACCAATTCACCTTCATTTTTTCACTCTCTCTGCTTTCACTCATAATCCATTCATTGGGAGAATATACGAAATCAAAATCAACACCCGGATAATGAAAAAAAAAAATAAATAAAAAAGGTAATCTTGATCAGTAGCCTGAAAATGATTTCGTGTGGGCGACATCGATCGAACGAGCATGCCATTTCGGGGAGCCACGCCTACCTCCTTGATCGATTATGTCTGAATAAAAGTAGAAATGTGAAAAAAGAAGAGAAAAATCATGACCTATTGTGAATAAAATCATATATAACAAAGACTACACTATTAGACGATGTGAAATGCTATGTAGTCATTGCAGTATGTTCACAATAACCAAAGTGTGTGTGCGTGTGTGTGTGTGTGTGTGTGTGTGTGTGTGTGTGTGTGTGTGTGTGTTCGTGCGTGCGTGCGTGCGTGCGTGCGTGTGCGTGTGTATTTCCAAACAATCAATCAAATATTCCCCAATTACTCTTGAAGTTACATTAAGCTGTTAGATATTCCTACTATCATATAATATGTTGAAATAATGTCACTTTGACTTTTCAACATTCGCCAGTGATGCCATCAAATGAAATTTATATCCTTTTAACCTTCAAATGTCAAACATCACATTTTTGGTTATCACTAAAGAATTAAATATCACTTCCTGGGTCTTGTAAATGAGTACTTGAGAGATAATGAAAATTAACTTGATTCAGCTTAACAGTGATTAAACACGTTTAAAAGTAAATCAAAAACGTCAGATTTCAAACAGATTAGACACTTTTCTGTTGTTGATTACCCAGGAATGTTTTGCTGACACCCTTCAAAAATATGTAACAACAATTATAAGGAACAATTATTGATAATTAATTTCCTTTACCTCTCCCGGGTACCCCTTCAGATGGAAGGCTAATATATTTTCCCGCTAATTAAGTGAAGATGAATGAAATGGCAATACTAAAAGCAGCATATTCCTTTACAAGTGTTCTCCACACCTGGTAAAAGAGTAACATGAGATCCACTACTCTAACGCTGATGTTGGAAGTCAGTACATAGGAATTATTGAATGACACTTAATGCACATTAAATCAGTGTGAAATTCTGAACATTACTCTGACTTGAGTCACTACAAACGCTAAAATTAATTAGATAAATGAATAAATAAATAAACATAAAAAAAACAATATGTATAATTGAAGGTCTGTCAACTTTTAGAAACACATTCAAGGTCTTTGTTATCTTCCTCTCTTTTCAAGCCTGTGAATAAAGTGATGAATTGTGTACTTTATGATTTTGAAATATTAACCAGAATTGTACATCAAGAAACGACTGGATGAAAGAAAGAGAGAGAGAGAGAGAGAGAGAGAGAGAGACAGACAGACAGACAGACAGAGACAGAGAGAGAAGTTTACCTTAAACTGGTCTAACCTAAGGCTTGAGGTTACTGACAATGTGCCTTTAGCAAATCACATCACGGTATTCATAGACAATAGAACGTTCAATAGTACTGAAGATTCGTGTTTACAGTTGTTTTTCACAGACGATGAGCTTTCTCGCAAGAACTTTCTCGCAAATACCATCAGATAACGATATTTATCGACAGTACGACTCGCATTGTCCTCACCTGTTGGCTGTGTGGTTGATTCTAACAGGCCGTCGGGTCAACGCTTAATTTAGATGAATTTAAATAATTTGCCAGGAAAATATTGGAACCTCTGCCTTTTTGTATAAGATAATGAGAGTAATTGTCAGTAATAACTCGTATGTTCTTTATAAAGTTTATGATGCATTTAATGTTCTTCGAGGGTACTGGAAACAGATTTGAGCAAACATTCCTTTATGGATGAAATATGACTTGAGAAAAGGAACAGGAAAAAGAGAGAAGAAAACACCCTGCAAAATGAGTCGAAGCGAAGGCTGAGGAACGAGGCAGGGGTAACCCCTCAGTCTCTGTCTCCTAAGCCCCCCACGGAAACAACGAGCAAGAGAGATTGGGAGGTCAGGGAGAGGATATGCATGGCACTCTGGTTAGCACTATCATGCACAACGCCTCTAAAGATGATGATGGCATCTTTGATACTCTGTTAAATCATTCCTCTGTAGGTAAGGTAAGATTTTAATATAAATTCATTACACAAGCTCGATTTTTTAAATGGCCCTCCCAATTTACGTAACAATATAACAATTTATAAGTGGTGATATCCAAATTCTTATAAATTTGTAATTCAGAGCTGCAGTGTGATTTATATTACCTAATGGAAGTTCTTCTTCATTCATGGAGGAAAGGGTAATACACAGGTCTGTTCGGGAGTGACATTTATTGATATATATGCAAAAGTATCAAGAGAAAAAATAAAATGAAAACAACATTTACACATCTATTTGTATATGTATGTATACATGTATATGTATATGTTTGTGTGTGTGTGTGTGTGTGTGTGTGTGTGTGTGTGTGTGTGTGTGTGTGTGTGTGTGTGTGTGTGTGTGTGTGTGTGTGTGTGTGTGTGTGTGTGTGTTCCATCTTCCTCGCGTCCGTGTTTGTATACACTACTCAGCTGAGTCGGTCTGATCACCCAACGATGTTGAAATTAAAACGGTTCAATTAGACGAACGCAAACATATATGTATAGGATTATTATGCATACTAATTTAGCATATTATTCTAGCTAAGTAGATTAAGAGTGCAGCTGCTCTTGAAAAGCTTGTTTTGGAATAGTAAAGAACTCGCTTTATCTTTATACAAAGCCTCGTGACTATCGCATTAGTCCACAGCCTGAAGTCAAAAATGCTTTCAGCAAAATTCTATCCAAAGAGAAATGTAATAGAACTTATCTTTACCAGAACATTGGTAAAATGTGAGACATATTCTAACCTCAAAATCTCTAATGTCACGAGAGAGATCGGTAACTGCTTAGTAAAGTAAATGTCAGCTTAACAACCCAACACTTTGGAAATGAAACAGTTTATTTAGCAAAATGCTTGTTTACAGAATTAGTTTGTCAAATGATTTGGCAGAATAACTATTTCTGAGCTCAAATCCCCATTAGAAGATATATATATATATTGTTACCGCCGAAGGGATTTGCAATCTTTGCCCCTTTTACATGATCAATGGATAATCACCACAGAACTCATAGATCAGTCACAAAAGCTCAGCACACTATGAATAGTTTTTTCAGGGCTTTAACGAACACGATATTTATTAACCATGCAACATTAAATAAGATGCAGTCTGGCTGAAAATTCAAATGTGATGCAGCGTCTTCCGTAAGCGTCACAAAAGTTGGTGCCATTTTAAAGTTAAATCCTAATCTCCAGTGCGCATGCTCAATAGCCAGGATCCTATGGTTAATCTCTCCAATCTTGTATTGATACATAATGAAAACGTTAATAACTCCATGAAAACTTGGCGTCGACCTTATTGTAAGCAATAACTAAACTATTTCTGACATCTTCATGTTAAACATGTTATTCTTAACATGAAAATATAAAATTGTGGGATATGCAAATTGCAGACAGACCTCTTAACAGTGAAAAGATAAACGATAAGAAAATTCCACAAGGATTTCCATTGTCTCTAGACACAGACGAGACAATGCTATTTCCAGGTTGGAAAAATATTCCCATTTTGTACAAGAGTCAATAACAGAATAAAAAAAGAAAGCTTTTTAATAACATTACTATTAAATTTCAAATCCAAAGCATAGACTTCAAACTACCCTGACTGCAAAACCCCGGGAGGTTTCTTATCAAGATCCTAGCTGGCAACATCCTGAAGAGCTCCTGCCCTTCCCCTGAGATCCGACACGAGAATGAGTTCTTGGAGAAACTCTGCTGCGAATATAAACTTCTGTTACGAGTATCTTAATTGTGTTTGTCACCTGTCACCTTCAGTTAAATAGCCTATAAATTCCAAAGGCTATTTGAAGACATTTACATATTTTATCTTAATGGACCCAGGTAATATCTCCGTTATAATACTAAATATATTTTTTCTTTTCTTTTCTTTTTTTAAAGGAAACATATTGGATGACTGCTAAGTGTCTTTCGTGTAAAACAGGAAGATTATCGCGCTAACTCGTGCGTCTATAAATATGGCTTGCATATTGGGTGATATTGTGGATGTTTATTGAATTTCAACACGGTATATACTTTTGTAACGCGTGCTTACGGCATATCTGGGAAACATTTGCATAATCAACCTCCAATGCCTTTCATAAATATTTTAAAGGGAAAATCGCTCTAGGGAACTCATTTCCTCGTTAGAAATTATACGTTTGGTGGTGTATAGGTTGTCAAGAACATATTTCAACAATATACTGTTCTGGCAAAAATGTGATGAACTCCATTTGTACAATAACATGGGTTGAATTCAAGTGACATTTTGAGTTCAATATACAGCATATGCATCGAGCTAAAAACAACTTTCAATCATTAGCTTTGCAGAATAGGTTTGCATCTCTTATTTCGAATGTACACCATCAAGTTAAAGCTGGTTACAACTTTTTTGCACCGATTTTTATTATCGCTCATATTTTGCAAAACTTCTGATCTTGCCTCTTATTGCTACTCGATTGTCAATTCTGTAAGTTATGTAACAAACTGAATGTAAACAGCAAACGGGATGTGCACAGCAATGCTCCAGACGACTAAAATATCTTAAGGAGAAGAAAGAGTGAAAAGAAGGGAGATCATAGTAAAGAAAGGAAGGAATATCAGAGGAAGGTAGAGATAATTATCTACACTCGACGCAGGACTGCAGACGAGACAGGTCTTGTTAGTGTCACCGGTATCGTCTCGTCTCAGTATTCCGCTCTAGTCTTGCCTAATGCGGAACAAATTTGTGGGGTTCTATCGGATTCAATTCGACAAATACACACCTGACGAAAGTGCATAATCAAAACGCTGGATAACACATGTAGGAACATCATTTGTCGTTACAATTTTAGAGTGTACCAGCTTAGGAGAGGATTTTCAGGATCTTGCTGAAACGTTAAACAAAAATTTAAAAGATGAAAAATGCAGGAGGAAAGACACCTCTTTTCCTATCATAAAATATGCAGAAGGAAGATGCTGATTTTACTACCATGACGTATATGTAGGAAAAATCAAAGTTTTACTGGTATGTACCCTATTCCATTTGCTCCATTATGAAAGAAAGGGGATGCAAGCTGAGCCAGATATCCCGACATCATGCTCGAGATATCCAATATCTTTATTGAATTCATTAAGCTTCTTGTGACACAAAATAAAATGCAGTATTAGCCGCTACTGAGAATAAGAAATATCTGTTGAATATGTGACGGATATTTTCTTCAGCAGAGACAGGTAATCTTCGCGTTTAGTGATAAAGTTTCGCTTACATCAGGACGGATCGAAGATACGCGTGGAGGGAACGCGGATGTCGCATGAAAGCAGTTATAAAATTCCTTCCTCTCTTTCTCTCTCCCTCCCTTCCTCACACATTCTCTCTCTCTCTCTCTTCCGATCACCTTCTCTCTCTCTCTCTCTCTCTCTCTCTCTCTCTCTCTCTCTCTCTCTCTCTCCCTCTCTCTCTCACACACACACACACACACACACACACACACACACACAACACACACACACACACACACACACACACACACACACACATTCTCTCTCTCTCTCTCTCTCTCTCTCTCTCACACACACACACACACACACACACACACACACACACACACACATTCTCTCTCTCTCTCACACACACACACATTCTCTCTCTCTCTCTCTTCCTATCACCTTCTCTCTCTCTCTCTCTCTCTCTCTCTCTCTCTCTCTCTCTCTCTCTCACACACACACACACACACACACACACACACACACACACAACACACCACACACACACATTCTCTCTCTCTCTCTCTCTCTCTCTCTCTCTCTCTCTCTCTCTCTCTCTCTCTCTCTCTCTCTCTCCACACACACACACACACACACACACACACACACACACACACACACACACACACACACACACACACACACACACACACACACACACATTCTCTCTCTCTCTCACACACACATTCTCTCTCTCTCTCTCACACACACACACACACATTCTCTCTCTCTCTCTCTCTCTCTCTCTCTCTCTCTCTCTCTCTCTCTCTCTCTCTCTCTCTCTCTCGCATAGTCTGTATCTCCTCTTTATCTGTGGGCAATTATCTACTTCCTCTCACATTTCCCTTCCCCTCTACCCACTCTTTATGTCTTTTTGCCACGCCATGTACACATATCCTCATAACCTCCTCTATGCAAATTATAAGAATAGATATATAAATAAATGAACATCAAGATGCATTACGTCTTTAAATGTTCAAGAACTGCACCGAGGGACGTGAGTTAACGAATCACATGCATTGCTTTGTTATTGTAGAACTTTCTTTACACATATTCGATAGCTCGATGAACATATGTATACATACAGCCAATATATTTTACATATATATATGTGTGTGTGTGTGTGTGTGTGTGTGTGTGTTTGCGTGTGTGTGTGTGTGTCTGTGTGTGTGTGTATACATATATATATGTTTATTTATGTATATATAAACTGTTTTTTTTTTTTTTTTTTTTTTTTTTTTTTTGTCTCGCTGCCCATAAGGACTGGTAATTGAAACCGATAGGGTAGGTGGCCACGACCTCCTTAGATGCGAACGGTCGTTGGGATCTTTGATGAGGTCGTTTGCCTTCGCACGACTCTTGCTGGTCGTGTTACTGGGCGCCACCCTTCCGGTCTCTGGAATTGGTAACATTTATGTTGTTGTTTTTTCTTATTTATTCGTTTTTTTATGTAATCTTTGGTTCTACGTTTTGAAGTACGAAACCACTGTGTTAGCTGCGCCCTGGTGCGACGACTCGTAAATAATCGAATTAAGAACATTAGGAAGCACTTATAGACACACATGTGTATTATGAGAGAGAGAGAGAGAGAGTTATTGATTATTATTTTGTGGTATATCATGCACAGACATTTTATCCCATATTTTTCAGCTTTAATTATCTAGAGCACTATTTTTGTAAACATTTATACTTCACACGGTTCGCAATGCACTGAATAACTGATTTGTTTGCAGTGACTTATTTGTAATATTTTTATGGCAATATAGCGGTCTGTAATGATACTGATAAATCTTT
>NC_051391.1:55622429-55629929 GCF_015228065.2 Penaeus monodon
ATATATTTTATATATATATATATATATATATATATATATATATATATATATATATAGATATAGATAACCAATTTCGACATTTTCTGCACCTAGAAGACATGTGTATGTATTTACCGACATCTAATCGCATCTCCTTCATTTAATGTTTTTCTTAGTTGTGCTCATCCTAACAATAATTACATCATCTGAAGGCTCTTTGTTTTTTTTCGCTTTTTTATTATTATTATTATTATTATTATTTTATTTTATTTTAGCATATTCAATTTCAGTTGAAAAATTAAAGTCACAACATCTGAATTCAGGCTCCTGGATTTTATTTATGTATCATTATTGTTGATATTATTATTTTTCTTGTAAGAAAGTGAATGCTTGACGTGTATTTAATGTTTGTTGTTCCTCGTGATATCGCATGCTGTCATACTATAACTTACGCTTCGGTATTGCTACTGTATGATCTCTGGTGTCGCTATTAAAGCCAGGATTTATCTACATTGTCTAATTAGATCGCCACTAATTACTCGACTCTGCTATCTATAAACTCTTCTGGTGTCTCAATTGCTAGCACTTGCTATTCACACGGGCACTAGCGTCCTCACCAGTACCTCCCTCTTGCTATTTGTTGAATATTATCACTGCAATTGCTATTTCTGTCCGGACTCCCAGAGTAACCTCGCAATATGGCAAGTGGCAAAAGCATTTTTTTTTTTTTTGGTTTTTGGTTAACCAGAGAGGAAAACGATATGAAGATTATATTCATATGTGAGGCAATTTACAGGTATTATTTGTTTGTATTTTAAATATGATTAATTTTATAAATAAATCCAGGTTATTAGTATAGTATCCGAGTACCAATTGAATGATTATCATCATAATAGGTACAATAAAAATTACAATAAAACTTCCTTTAGTGAT
This sequence comes from Penaeus monodon, assembly GCF_015228065.2. Taxonomy (NCBI): domain Eukaryota; kingdom Metazoa; phylum Arthropoda; class Malacostraca; order Decapoda; family Penaeidae; genus Penaeus; species Penaeus monodon. Next base: position 55,623,342 of record NC_051391.1, read on the forward strand.
TTAAATGAACGTTCAATATATTATCGGTATGGCGTTATAGCCTCAGCAGTGTCCAAGCTGCGTGGCACCTTGGCCCTTTTTTTTTAGTTTTTTTTTTATCAAATAGGTGGGTTGAAAAATTCCCTCAATCAATGGGATGATTATTTTTATGTATCTAAAGTCTGGAAAGTAACTGTCGGTGTTGCCAGTGCGAGATCAATTAAAGATTCAGGATATATGTTGTATAAAAAAGAATACTAGGTCGGAATTGTAATGAATGAAACAAAATACAGTAAGAGGTTTTGACACTGGCAGGCAGATAATTTGTAGTTGTATAAAAAAACCACTGAGGATTCGATTAATTGAAAATCGGTCACTTCTCACCATACTACTATGTATGCAAGTCGTGTGTATGCGTATGCTTGTATGTATTTCTGTATGTATACGTGTGTGTGTGTGCGTATGTATTTCTGTACGTACACGTGTGTGTGTGTTTGTGTGCGTGCATGTTTGTGTGTGTGTGTGTGTGTGTGTGTGTGTGTGTGTGTGTGTGTGTGTGTGTGTGTGTGTGTGTGTGTGTGTGTGTGTGTGTGTGTGTGTGTGTGTTGTAATTTTCACTCTCATATAATATTCATACTTATATCTTATATTTAGAATCATGTTCATAAATATATACATCCATGTCTACGCACTGTATGCACTTGTATGTTTATAGATGCATTCAAGGAAATATCACTAGCTCATTTTTTCTAACCATCGATAAGTGTGAGGGATACAACAGGCAGGTGAAACCTCAAGGATACAACTCTGATATTCACACCTTCCTTGGTTCTCTAGCTGAACATAATTGACGTGATACAGAGTAGATATGTATACACTTCTGGTACGTTTGTTCGCAACACACACACACACACACTTGTCGGAGACTTACAGGTCTGGCATCCCTTGAGCGCCCGTATGTCAGGCTTCTAACCTTGCAGTTTGCGCGGATTTTTTTAATATCCTTTTCCTGGTTTTTCTTTTCTTTCCATCCATCCATTTTGTTTTCTTTAATTCAGTGTGCGCAGGACTGAAAGAAAAATCTCAAGCGCACAATATGCAAAGTTAGCTGACTGGCCCGGGTGGACTGGCACCTCTCTCACCACTCTTCAGGAGCAGCGCCTCAGTGGTCACTCTCCTGGTCTCGGATAACAAAAGAAAAATGTTTCCACCTTTGCTCTTAATAGCCTAAAGTCGCTTCCTTTGGACTGTATAACAGCTTGTGCCCTTCCTTGAGTTAACCTTCTGCTATGCTAGTTTAGCTAATGTCTGATGTAGTTTCCTTGGTGTCTGTTCTGCGAAGAGGGACTCCGAACAGCCATGCCTTTGTGGAGTTTAGTATGGCTAACGAGATCTGTGATTTATGGTAATCTGATAACAAAATACTAATGCATTACTCACTCACATAAGAATGTACCCCTGTTTGAATTGTATTTCATTACTATTGTTCTGCATGTAGAGTGGTGCACTACATTAAAATTCGACATTTGAATACAGTAAAGATGTAAATTTTCGAATTACACCTACTATTGGTCTTATCTATCTACACGGACAAACATTAACTTGCATTAGGAGTACTTGTACAGCAACTCATCTATGCGTCAATTGAACATTCATCTACTAAACGTAGTAGCTAAAGTATCGATCACGTAACCATATATTATAGAATGCAAATGAAATATAGAGGACGGTCGTAGTTCCTTCTTTTAAGTGAGTAGACTAGAACTTTGGCAAATTCATACAATTAGGTTTATAAACACTGCCATCCGCGTGCGCCGTCTTGGTTCACGTGGTTTGGGTGACGAGTTTGCTTGTCTAATCTAAGCTCTCTTTCTGGATTACTACGAAATATTTTTCTTTTTCTTTTCTTTTGTTCCTTAATATGGTTTATAATAGCCTGTCGTTAAAAAAAAAAAAAAAAAAAAAAAAAAAAAGCGACAGCATTTTCACTTTTCCACTTTTTCTTTATTCTAAAGTTGTTCTTGGAGAAAGAAAGAAACCTGAATATGTAATACAACTATAAAGAAAATCGCACAAATGAAGTTTACTTGATGTTCTAATATTGACACATATTTTTTTTCCAAAGGGCTTATGGCAAAGGTTTTCACTGAGAAACTTACACTTCGAAGTTTTTTTCTTCTATTTATGTTTTTCTTAGTTTATTGTACTATAAACATATATATATAAATATATACTTGAATACCTGCCGCTTATTGGTGTGCTTTCTCGTACATATAGAAACACACAAATGATGTAGAAAAGAATAATTTGTAGTTCTAAGACGCCTTTCAGTCTAGAAGTACTATCAGCATCGATAACCTCATGGTCGGTAATGTTAATAGATCCTTGAAACCTTGTGCTGCAAACGATGGTTCTGATGTGACAATAATCCTTTCTCTTCACAGGTGATTTAGACAAAACATGCTACACAACAGGATAGGTTTGATAAGATAATGTGTTATATTATCCATTCTTATTATGTCATCATTACTGTTATCATTGCTGTTATTGTTGGGCCATTAGCGAAAGGGAAAAAAAGAAGAAAAAAAAAACCTGGCGTCACTCCAGTATCACAGAACATTTGCTAAAGTTGGTCCACATCTGCGAAGTGTAAACCTTAGTGCCACACTCAGACTAGGTGATGTATAACTAATAAATATCTTCTAATCATTTGTATTTAAATGCTACATTTACATCACAGTACCCAGTAACAATGATACAATGCACACCGTTTGCACAATATTTAGTATATTGGTAGTGTAACATAAAGTACAACTCTCATTTGGGAAGTCCTTCAAAGACATAATAGACCGGATGAAGGCTCAATGCCCGAAGTTGATCAACACAGTGGATATCTGCCAGTTATCCCTACCATGAACACACTCACTCCCATTCTCCTTTTAACTCCTCCTCCTTCCACTTCTTAGCAGTAACATCCGTTCCCTTTCTCTCATACCCACTTTTTAGCGTGTAGGACATTTCTTCATTGACTTTCATTTACTATAATATCCTCAGTTCTCGACTCTTCTCTTCCCACCTCCGTCTCCCTCTCTCTCTCTCTCTCTCTCTCTCTCTCTCTCTCTCTCTCTCTCTCTCTCTCTCTCTCTCTCTCTCTCTCTCTCTCTCTCTCTCTCTCTCTCTCTCTCTCTCTCTCTCTCTCTCTCGCTCTCGCTCTCGCTCTCGCTCTCGCTCTCGCTCTCGCTCTCGCTCTCGCTCTCAATTTTTCTCACTGAGACAAGGAGGTGGATTTCACTTTCTCTTCTGCCTACTCACCTTTCAGGAAAATAAAGGGTTCTAATTTCTACGTCACGAGACAAAGAGGAAAACATTTTCAGTGATTAAACATTCAACATTCACAAATTGAGGATTCTGTTGAGGAAATTCCTGCTCATATTTTACGAAACCAAATTTTTCAATACTAGCTTGTATTTCTGGCTAATGTTACCCTGTTTATATTTTACAATGATAATGATGATAAAACGATAATAATGATGATGATGTTATGATGATAGTAATAATAATAAAAATACAAAACTACTGATATGAACAATAACAATAATAATAAATTTGATAATACATGAAGGAATAATTAACAATATGGACAGCATATAACTGCCACAATATAATTTAATACAGGTACGTAATTCCATATAAGCAGGACGTAGTATTAAAACCCTATAAACTGTCAACAGATTCTGCCATGTTGTGATGCAATCTCAATAAAAAAATCATCTCTTAATGTATCGTGTATTCTGTTTACATTCAAGCAACTTCAGTCGCTCCAAAAGCATTGCTCAAATGTACCTATACCTCCCGCTCGTGACTTTTTCTTTTACTTTCCCCACAAGCAAACTCTGTAGAATGTTGTGCCACCAACCTACCACCACCTATCTCTAAGAAAAAAAAAAGTCAACGTATGATCACAGCGCTTTTTTTTTGTCATCTGTGTCCCTCTTTCATAATCTTATGCCATATTTTTTTCGTACATAAATCATATACTGATGGAAAGTTTCACAGACAGCACACTGAATGTCCCTTCTACACAGCCTCACAATACAACAATACACGTCAAATATTTTTACTATATAAACACATATCTCTATTGTGAATGAACATTGTACTAACGTACAAGAAATAGATGCAATATAACTTCATTTTCTAATACTATTCATACAAAATATATACATATATCTCTCTCTCTTCAGTTGGTGCTCAGGGAACATCCATTAACCAATTGCAACATTTTTTGGCAACACAGCAAACTGCCTTTTTCTGGTTTCCTTTAGTTGACCTCCTAACGTAAAAATTACTCCTCTATCCAAGTGTAACACCCGTCAACGCCTAGGTTGACTGGAAGTTTGGGAACTGTACTTTTAAATGTCTTCAGTAAGTGGGCATTTAGTGAATAAAGATATATATATATATCTTCGCATAAATAAGTTGGTTTATTGAGGACATTTTGTTACAGACTGAGGATAGAACTGAGTGTGTTGTATGTACTCTAACACATTTCCATATGCCCAGTGACGAGATATCACTTACGCTGCGTGAAAATGTGGCAGCAGAAGGCAGCTTAAATTATCATTGAGCAATAATGATGTGATCACATGCTTTGGGAAATTCACAACCATCAGCAATCTACAGATCACGTTACTGATGACATGTTTAAATTCATCTACAGATTTAACAAGAATTTAATTATCTTTGAGGCTCTGTGAAAACTTCTGCAACAACTCGACTGGAATATTTTTCTTCAAGATCCTCAGGACCTTCTTGTCTTCTGTGTGAGACAACTGTTTCAGAATATCACATACGGTCTCAACTGTCACGTCTTCTGTCATATCGTTTCTTCTATTTTCTCGTCGTCTTATAAGGGACAGGTTCTCGGATGGAGTACGGAAAGCATTTCTGTCATGGCCTTCACCACTGCTACTGATATTTCTTTCCTGCTGGTTTTCTGCGGGATCGTTTTGGCTGTGCAAGTTGTTGGAAATGTACACTGACGGCGCCTCGAGACACAGCTGAAGTGATTCTTGCTTGCTCATGTCCCACTCCATCGTGCTCTGGAAGGGACTGGTGATGATCATGTCCGTTCGCAGCGAGGGACCGAACACCGAATTGGCCGGAGAGCGCTTCACGACCTGGTTGTCTTGGTTGTCTTCGGGGCCTGTGAGCTCTCTCTTTTCACGCGCTCCGAAAACGGACGCGTACTGGGAAAAGTTCCCCTTGAAAGCCTCCTGTATCTGCGTGATCAGATTCTTCATGGGCTGCGCGAATGAGACACTGGTATCGGTAACTTCATCGTGGTTGACGGTCGGTTTTATGTCAACTATAGCGTGGAACTTAAGAATGTCTTTGATGTAATTTATACCGTCCATCAGTTTCAGGAAAACACCAGACACGCTATGCCAACCATCCCGAGCAATCAGGTAGCGTTTCAAGAGTTCAATGTACTTGTTCTGAATTTTTCGAACGTTCTCGCAATCTAGCAAATTAGGGTCGTCCGGTAAAAAGAAAGATATCAGGTACATCATTAGTGAAACAACTTCATCTTTAAGGTCACTCTCATATCTATAATAAAACTTCATGACCGTAGCAAAAGCCTCAGGAATACTCGCCAACTCCCTCAGTGTATTTAAAGTTACGCGTGGGACTTTTACAGTCTCATGGATGCACTCAGCTGGCCAACTCTCATTCACCGGATCGTACATATGAGCACCATTGATATACAGCGACATTGCTATACCATTTTTCAACAGATATGTCCTGTCCTCAATGCAAATATTGTTAAAATCATCGACTTTAAAGTAGAACTTCCCAAATCGCTTACACAGAAACACAAATATGTTGGACAGCGTGTCGATGTTGTCGCCGTTGCACTCTGGGGGGTATGGCATGGAGGCGAAGGCAGTGTGCATCGTGTCCAGGAGTTTGTTGATTTCCATGGCGTTGTCCGGGTCGAGGTTCCGTGGCAGGTCACCGTACAGTTCCTCCTTCTCCTTCTCCACTTGCACCTGCCGGGTCTTCGCCAGCCGGTTCTTGAGCAAGGTCATGCGATCCGACTCCGTCATGACCCACTCTATCTGCATGCCAATGCTCTGGCACTTTCGAAATCTGCAGTTAAAAAGAAAGTACACACTTTGTTATTACTGTGCATTCTCTCTCTCTCTCTCTCTCTCTCTCTCTCTCTCTCTCTCTCTCTCTCTCTCTCTCTCTCTCTCTCTCTCTCTCTCTCTCTCTCTCCTTCTCTTTGTGATATTGCTTATATGCATAGAGGTGGTGTATATATGTATATGTGTATTTATATTCATAGATATGCACATATAAACATATATAAGTGTGAAAGCATAAACACACACACACACACACATGTGAGTGTGTTTGAGTGTGCGTGTGTGTGTGTTTGAGTGTGTGTGTGTGTGTGAGTGTGTGTGTTTTCGAGTGTGTGTGTGTTTTCGAGTGTGTGTGTGTGTTTGAGTGTGTGTGTGTGTATTTGACGTGTGAATGCATAAACACACACACATACACACATGTGGTGTGTGTTTGAGTGTGCGTGTGTGTGTTTGAGTG
>NC_051391.1:55632429-55639929 GCF_015228065.2 Penaeus monodon
CAAGAAGTCTCACACTGGGGGAAAATGTGCATAATTGCAGTACTGATACCTTTAATATCACAATCTTCACGTTTAATCTTTGTAAGTCTGAGCTTTATATATATAATCTTAACTTGTTTTCTGGATTCAAAATATATATATATATATATATATATATATATATATATATATATATATATATATATATATAGATGTGTGTGTGTGTGTGTGTGTGTGTGTGTGTGTGTGTGTGTGTGTGTGTGTGTGTGTGTGTGTGTGTGTGTGTGTGTGTGTATGTATGTATGTGTGTGTGTGCGTGTGTGTGTATACACATAGAGAGTGAAAGAGGGATATTATATGTATACTGCACAAGTATGTATATTCTGTGTCATATTCACCGGCCGAATTAAGGCCATCACCCTTCCAAATATATTGCTTAACCCTGTATCCAAACACACCCTTCCTTTTCAAACCACACTACAGGAATAGAAAGACGAAAAAAAAATGCAAGCGCTGTTGCACAACGCCAAAAGCAATGTTGCAATGTTGGGGAAGTAAGAGCCACTCCTCGATATCGTTTTCCACCAAAAGTCCCAATTTCATCAAGATGTTTTGCCAATGAAGATTTGAGTTAACGATAGCCCTCTGGATCAAAGAGGAAGACAAACTGGGTTCAAAGGGACTAAAGACAGCTCTGTGAATTTTAATATCCTTTAGGTGAAGGTACAAAGGATACGCCGTGAGACAGTGCATTTACATATATGCATACACAGATTGATAGATATGTAGATAGGTAGAAGTGTTTGGTGTGTGTGTGTGTGAATATATCTTATATTATATTTATTAATATTTGTATATATAATATTATATTATATTATATATATAATATATATATTTATAAATATATATATATATATATTATATAAATATGTATGTATGTATATATTATAGTATATATATATATATTATTATTGTGTGTGTGTGTGTGTGTGTGTGTGTGTGTGTGTGTGTGTGTGTGTGTGTGTGTGTGTGTGTGTGTGTGTGTGTGTGTGTGTGTGTGTGTGTGTGTGTGTGTGTGTGTGTGTGTGTATGTGTAAGTGTGTAAGTGTATAAATAAACAAATGCTTATATTTATTCCTCTATTTCACTTATCTGTTGGTCTAGAGTTACGCACATCCATACGCACACGCACACACACACACACACACACACACACACACACACACACACACACACACACACACACACACACACACACACACACACAGAAATATATGTATATACATATAATCATAAAATTGCGTTATACTATTCACAAATTCAAGTATTTCTCCCAGACTGTGGAAATTTCCGTGCTAATATGGGATTGTAATCAGAACTTCGCAAATCCTACTGTTGCTCAGGTTTTGCTCAACATTTAAAACTAACCAGACTTTTTTTCTTCTTCTTTTGGCCATTTTCTCTTTACCAGATTTCTCTCTCTCTCTCTCTCTCTCTCTCTCTCTCTCTCTCTCTCTCTCTCTCTCTCTCTCTCTCTCTCTCTCTCTCTCTCTCTCTCTTTCTCTCTCTTGATGAATGAATAATTGAGTGCCAGGGTGCGAAATGACTTCCGCGAATTTACGTCATCAAAGCCGGAAAATTGGCAACCCCGATGTTACTGAGACCAACGCTCCAGTGTTCTTGAAGGAATTGCTGAGTGAGGAATTTCACAGCTACGTAACGGGGGGCGATTCCATGGCGTGTGTGTGTGTGTGTGTGAGGATCGAGGCCATTCGCCTGACGCTCGGAAAAAAACGCATGCACGCACGCACGCACGCACACACGTTTGATTGTGTGTGAATGTACGTACGTATGTATGTATGTATGTATGTCTAGCTTACTGTGCCAAATGCTTTTCAATAATCAATAAAGCAAACGTAGATATTTTTCTGTCGTTGACGATGCTGGTCTCTTCTCCGTAATATTAATAACTTACCGTTTTAGGAATTAATCCGTCTGTTACATTTTGATGATCATGTATGTGTGTAGTAGTGCACGCGCGCGCGTGGTGTGTGTGCACGTTTGCCAGCTGGTGCGATTTGTGCTTGTATGTTTCTTTGAGTGGGTGTGCGTGTGAGTGAGAGTGAGATTGAGTGAGAGTGAGAGAGAGAGAGAGAGAGAGAGAGAGGAGTGAGTGAGTGAGTGAGTGAGTGAGTGAGTGAGTGAGTGAGTGAGTGAGTGAGTGTGACGTAATCAAGCAAGCCAAAGGCACTTACACACACAAACAGGTGTTAGCCTAGATTACCTAGCCAAAGTAGGTGGAGTCTCGAGTTGCCAGATACTTTTGGATGAAGTAAGCGTGCTTGACATATCACCCGTTTGATTCGGAATAATATAAACGAAAGCAAATGAAAATACGATATGAAAAAAAAAAAAAAAAATCTTTTCAAACAAAGGTTATCTGCTACCTCTCTCTCTCTCTCTTTCTCTCCGTTCGTTTTGTGAAAGTTACATCACCTACTTGCTTGAACTGAGCATCGCTTACAGTGAAACCTTTGGAAACTTCCTTAACTGTCTAGATCAAATCACACACACACAAAAAAAAAATAATAATAATAATAAAAAAAAGAATCCACGATTAAACACACACACACACACTACAAAAAAATTATCTAAATCACAAGTGCCAAAATGTCAAAGTCATCATTGAGGACCTGCAGAAAATATCCACGGCCGTCAGTTCTTTCACCCCCGACGTAGGTTTCTTCCTGCCAACTGTCGGCAAATACCCCGACTGGTGCCTCCGCTTGACCCTTCGTTGCCAAGGTTGCTACGTGGGGGGGGGGGGTTACTGTTTTCTTCTACAGCATTTATTATTATTATTATTATTATTATTATTATCATTATTATTATTATTGTTGTTGTTGTTGTTGTTGTTGTTGTATACGATGTTTACATGTTGGATGTCCACGTGTGAAAAAGAGAGAGAAAAATAAATGAATAAATATTTGTGTTTCTTTGCTTTACATGCCTTTCGCCCGACTCATGTGCTTTGATGGTTCTTCTCGAATATTCACATGTTTTTTTTTTATCGTGTAAGCGGGGGGGGGGGGCGCTGCCGGGAAACACAAACGGATTTTGTTATCTCAAGCACACGGGTATTTTCTCCGATAGCAATTTCATCATAAGTACCTCTCCGTCACGAAAGTAATGATTTCATACTGAGAGAGGGAGAAAGAGAGAGAGAGAGAGAGAGAGAGAGAGAGAGAGAGAGAGAGAGAGAGAGAGGAGGGGGGGGGAGAGAGAGACAGAGAGAGAGAGAAAGAAGGGGTTGGGGAGTGAGAGAGAGGGGGCGAGAGAGAGAGAGAGAAAGGAGAGAGAGAGAGAGAGAGTGTGTGTATGTGTGTGTGTGTATGTGTGTGTGTGTGTGTGTGTGTGTGTGTGTGTGTGTGTGTGTGTGTGTGTGTGTGTGTGCGTGCGTGTGTGTGAGAGAGAGAGAGAGAGAGAGAGAAACTCACTGGTACGAATGAAATTGATTAGCATCTCCGTGCGCCCAACAGAAGTGAATGACTTCGAGGAGCAACCTTAGGCATAACCAATTCCCCGACTGTCCACCCCAGCCCTTTCTTCTACCTCCACCCCCCAACATACACACCCACGCCCCCTCCCACCCCCTACCCTTACCCCCAATCCCGTCTCTCGAGAACAGACACAAGCTAATGATATTGATTCTGACCCCGGGTTGCCTTGCCGACGCTCTCAAACTTTCATCTAGTTGACGCAACTGGTCGGGGTACGTTTAGCATCCCTTTCCCGAGGTGATCCCCTTTCCCTCGCCCCCCCCCCCCTCTCTCTCCCTACCCTTTACACTACCGTTGCTTTAAACCCCATCCTACTAGCCTATTCAATGTCTCATATTTGATTTTTAACCGTAACACCGCCTTCCTCCTCCCTCCCCCCATCCCCCTTCCTCCTCCCATTCCCCTTCCTCCTCCTCCTCCGAACACTACCTCTGACCTCCTATACTATTTTTTCTATCTCACTACAGCTCTCCGGTCACTTAAAACCTGGTAGAGCATGATTCGCGTGCTTTTCACCGTTGAGTTGGCGGTCCCTATAGTAGTTACACGGCTTTCATTATGCAACTTACTGCAAACTTGTTCCGATCCAGCACTTTACAGTATTCAATATCATGCTATCGTCTTTTACGTTCATATTCACTTTCTCTGTAATATTCTCCGTGAGAAAGAGATGTTTTACCCTCACGTCACTATTCTTCTTTCTTCTTCTCTTTCCCCCATTTTCTTCCGTTTTCCTCTTTTTTTTTTCGTACCCATCACCCGAACTCTCGCACTTAAAAATTTCGTCTATTATTTCTTCCTGAAGTTGAAGAACTTGGCTCACATTCTGACTAGCAAACATCTGCCTCTTTAGCCAGTAGGGAATACTTCTCTGCCTGCCTTTTATGGCGATAATTGTTCATTTGCAGCTCTTTGGTCTGTTTGTTTATTTTATTTGATTATTCCAATGACCTCGGTTACCTTTCTCAGAACACTCCAATACTGATGACCGTGAGACCCAACGTGTCTCTCTGAAAAGAGAAACAATTTCTACCCCATTTTTTAACCATGTTTTTTTTATAAAAATATGGAAAATTTACAGCAACCTGACAACTCTGGGGATCAAACCCGTTGTATCGCTGAACTGTAAAAATGCAATGCAACGACCTTGGTATTCAATTTCTTGTAAGATACATTAATAACTATAAGGAAAAGAGTGAATAAATAACGTTTCTTTGCTTGGTCGCGAGAACCTTAGACATGACACAGTCACTGTAACATATACCAAACAAATACCTATTATAAAAAGTAATCTATGTACCCTTTTCCCACAAGTTTCTGGAAAAAGTGGATACCACTGGTTTCGTGGAGTAACCTGTAGAGCAAATAACGCGAAAAGCATACTAAGCAGGGAATGAGGCTACAATGTACGAACAGCAACGAAAGCATGCAATATGAAAACGTATTACATAAGTATGCATATATGCGCAGCTGTCTGAGACTCCGGGTTAATAAGGACAGGCAACTTAATGACGAAAAGTGGCGAGGGAAAAAGGTAACTATAACTCCACAAAATGAAAGGACAATTTGTCATTGAATATGCACTAGTACTGAAAGGTTATCAACGCCATTTTTTTTTTTTTTTTATCACCGCATATCTTTGTTTATTACAAATTATTAAAATTCACTGCAAACTGAGTGAATGGTTAAAACGTGGTCTTCAAAGATTGTGATTCTAATATATAATAGCCCAGTTTTCATTTTATGAAGCAGCACAGTCAATTGCAACTTAGTCCTCTACACTTCAACCTCTAGCATACACGCATGGAAAAGGTCTCATTGCTTTATTTACAACTATAAAAAGGGTATACCTACTCGAATAAATTATTTAGTTTTGGGATACACATATATATACAAAATAAACCAGGTTCTTAGAAACGGAACTTGTTGAAATCCTTAAGATTCACTTTAGAAGATAAACTCTCACACAAAGCCTTGACCTTCTTACGTTATCTTGAAGAAAGATTTGATTTTTTTCTACAATATTTCTTGGCATCCGGCCTGATGCAAGGGATATCAAGAATAGAAAATTGCACCCTCACCCATCGTGCCAAATCGTGAATCATCACTTTCTGAAATAGTTCCATTCACTAATGATACATTTAACAAATGCCATTGGGTATATCTGTCATTGCCTCGCCGTATGATATATCTTTACGTCGCTCAAAAGTTAGACAAACATGATCACTGTCATACCACATGCATTTCAATGCCAGCGAGATGGCTTCCCTCTGCACTATATGCCATCACAGCTTGTGTGTACCATTGTCACCATTATCATATAAGTAACATTAACCTGAAAGAGACATACCATCTCAAACTATGATGGTTTACAGTACGCTATCTCATCCGCAACGATCTGCTACGTGGTATCTCAGACTCAGTATACAAAGTAATTTCAAATGACTGTTAGAGAAGTGTGGCATCATATACCTTCAATCCATCACATAATAAAATTATAAACATTACTGTTATCGATATTTCCTGAATATAAGGAAACCGAACGCTGAACAAAATTCATAGTGCTTAAAATCGTGTCCCCTCTCTAAAATTAAAATCCCAACCCTTTATCATTACCATTTTCTTTATGGAAAATGAGATAATAATTAATGAAAAAGGATGTGCCAGGTACTCAAGTCAGGGTTTGTTAATGACAGTGACTCTTTTCATTTTGTCCTTACCACATAAGTGTCATATCCTGTCAAAATTGCTTTAGATATACTAGTTCTTTACGTTTTCGGTAAAGTGTCAAAACAGAGTTGATATTTTGTTCATGTTTTATCTTATCAAATACCAGCACGGTGGTCCCCGAGTTCGATAAACGGTAGGGGGGGGGGAGGCTAAGTTTCGTTAGACTTTATCAATTTTCTTGATGGTTTTGTCGAATTTACACTTCTAAATATTTCATACATCTAAAGGTTCCTTGTTGTTATAAGACAAAATAAAAAAAAATAAAAAAAAAAAAAAAAAGTTTTTACTGTATTGGTATACATTTTGTTTTTCGTAATTTGCTTTGTAGTCTACTGTAAACATACGTTACACATTTATATTGCAATTAACACAAGTGGTCGATCATTCACGACCATGATGAATAATAACTGAAATAATTCATATAATTACTATCCTTTCCTATAGGTATTATCTTAATTTCCTGGACAATCGACTAATTGAGAGAAAAGAACAAAAAAATTACTTACTGGTCTAAAATAGTCCCATATTACCTACAAAACGTGTTACGGAATAGGAGTTATATATGTGGAATACCCTTGGCACCCTGACAAGGAAGACAGCTCTCTTGCTAGACTTCAAATCTTAAACTGCAGAATGTACGGTGCATACTTCATCTAGAAAAGCCTTGAAGATCGTAAAATGTGCCGGATGAAGTCGAGACGACCACTGAGGAACTAAACTTACTTTCACAACACAGCCGGGAGTTACTTTGATTAAATTGCTTGTAATTCTCGTCACGTCACCCACTTATGTAATGAGTGGAAAGGCGAGCTTTCATTTGTCTCATCCTGTAAGGAAAAAGCCTACGGGGAGGTTCATAAGGCCAAGAACAGTGTTGGAAGCATAAATATTAGCAGCTTTAAGCAGATACTGCTGAACGTTATGAGAAAATCACATTTTCTTTTTTTCGTGCTGCTAATTTTCAACTACACGAACCTTAAGACTTTAGAATGACATCCACCTTATTATCCCAGGTGTATCCCCCCCCCCCCACACACACAACACACTAAACAACATAATACACCCTATTACCCAGTCCTATCCATACACACACACACACACACACACACACACACACACACACACACACACACACACACACACACACACACACACACACACACACACACACACAATAAAACAAACAAATAAAATAAATAATACACACTCTTCTACTTGACACCTGTAAAAG
>NC_051391.1:55642429-55652429 GCF_015228065.2 Penaeus monodon
CATATATAATATATTGTTGGTGTGTGTGTATATTTGTATAAATGTATTGATATTTATATATATATATATATATATATATATATATATATATATATATATATATATATATATATAATACATATAAGTAAAAATATAAATACAAATATAAATCTCTCTCTCTCTCTCTCTCTCTCTCTCTCTCTCTCTCTCTCTCTCTCTCTCTCTCTCTCTCTCTCTCTCTCTCTCTCAAGAAGGATGAATAATAAACTTATCAACCACAGGCCAAATCAGAACTCCTCCAGTCTCACATTCCAACACGAGAACTACATAAACAATCTCCAAGATGTTCAATCGAAAGGAAAACTCAAAGATACTTCAGAAGGAAACCATATTCTTAGGAAGAATCCCTGAAAGGAAGTGAACGGGTTGTATCCTGTCACCTCCAGTTTAAATATGCGTAATGACCTCTTTAGTGTTATATCCCCATCGTAACAAGTGTAACACCTTTTTTCGCATTCATAATATCATTTTGATAAGTGGTTTTCCACCTTTTATTATTTATAAGACTCTTGACATGTCTTACCGCTCCTTTTTTATATGTACAATGCCTCCTCTTTACCCTTATAATATTAATACGTTTGATGCCTCCCCTTTTAACACGAGTAACCCTTTCCACTCCAAAACATGTAACAACCATTTAAGTCAGTGCATTACCTCTCTATTTTAACATAATACATAATACCTCCCCTTTTAATACGTGTAACACCCTACATTTTAATTGTTATGTTAATACGTGTTACATCTTGCATACTGCATAAGCATAATACGTACTGCCTCCCCTTTATGACTCGTAGCACTTCCCTCTGAAATATGTGTGATAATTATAGCAGCCCGTGTAAAACCATATATAACTACCCTTTTACCGTTTTATTCCTCACCTTTTAGCATCTGGAATACTTCTCCTTTCAACACGTGTAACACCATGTGACATTTACCTTCGCTTTCCACGTGCCTTGCAAATCGATACAAACTCCATCGGTAAAAGGTAAGTGCCTGTGAATCTGTCATGAATTCGTTTTTCTTATTCTTATTGAGGCCCAGGATATTTGCATATTAAATCATCCCTTCCTGGAGAATTGTGTATTGTTTCTGCAATAACCCAACAAATCCCATTATGTTTAATCATAACGTATTGCAAAATGAGTGCCTGTAGTACAGCGTACTTTTCTTTTGCATTGCGTGCAGGATCATTTCGATTGAGTAAAGCACCGTGCAAGCAGTCGTTGAGAAAAGAATTATGATCTCAAAAGGCCCTTTCGAAATCACAGCGGCCGACATGTGATCTCCGCAGCCAGGTATTTTGAAATGTGTTTGGTTCATCCGATATCCGCCGCTAATTGATCCAAGGTTACTATCACTCAACCGCAGTCACCACACAAGCACGTCTGCTCAGTGCGTCGCCGGGCTCTCTCAGGGACGTGCATGCCGAATTTCTTGCGCCAGGGGAGAGGAAATGAGGATTTAGGCTCATTCAGTGTGACCTCGAATGCCTTTGTCCCTCGAGAGTTTGTCTTCAAGGCGGCACTCTGAGGAAATAACGTCAGTCTAGCGCATTTTGGAAAACAATATAGAGGCTCTAAAGTCATTAATGTGGCTATGAGAAATGTATTTGTGCTTTAAAGAAGAAAAAAAAACCCGACGCGTCTAAAGATACAAAAAATGAGAACAAAAAACGGAGCTACAGGTATCAATAACTTTCCATGCCACAAGGATGGGCCAAGGTTGCAAAACATTGCACACAGTTGCTTCTATGTCGGTTTATGTTATTGATCGGCTGGACCCTCTCGCTCGCCGCTCCCCGAAGCTAATCAGGGCGACGACACAGTCCTTCATTCCTGTCCCCTCGTATTTTCGCCGTAACAAGTCGCTCACCTGAGAACCGTCCTAGATTATTAATATGCTTCTGATGGCACTGCCAAGACATGTTCCCGGAAACTACAGGTATCATGAGCACGATCTTTTCTGAGGCGCGCGTCGAGATTTCTCCCTCAAATCACAGATCGATGAGGACTCGGGTCCTGCGCGTAATTGTATACCTTATAATTACGTGCGTATAAGATTGTGACTGGCCCACTGAAGGATTTCGAGTGAGTCCGGTAATGCAATGAAAATTACTTGCGTAAACGAGTCTTGCAAGTTGGTTGGAACATTTTCAACTCTCGGCCAAAATTAAGACTACTTGGACAGCTTTTCTACACAGTCTGATTTACATTTGTACATGGCTATCAGAATTACAGCTGTGCAGGAAACAGTTGTGCTTTCTAATAAATGTTAACATATTTAAATATGATTATAATGGATATAAAACCGGCTGCGTAGAGTACATAAATAAAACAAAATAAAGCAAATGACCTGCATTCCATAACTACATAAGTTTGCATAATGTCTCCATTCGATTATAACTATTCATTATTAACCACTTTCCTTGTTACCTGACACTTCCCCATATACAACTCCCTTCTACAACAAGTATACACCCAACGGCCGTCACTTTTATAAGATCTCTCAACACAGTACGACAATTTATGATCGCCCGCCCTCTGCTGAAGAGTTCTTTATCCATACCAACAGGTGGTCCAATCCCGCCACAGAGCCCACAGGATTTAGCGGATAACCCCCAGGAAATTAGGGAAGAGCTGCCGGAAACTTCTGCACGATTAAAGACCTCTTTTCGACTAGACAGGTGTTCGTTCGTTTGTTTCTTTCTTTCTAGTCTTTTTGCTCGCACAAAGGCCTTATTCACTGTCCACACGAGCCAGTGTATAAAGCATACATATCAAATTCCCCAAGCAAGGAACTCTAATTATAGTGGAGGAAGCAGAAAGGAGAAGTAACACAGCGTACCTCACTGCTCCACGGATGCTAAATACAAAGAATAAATAAATACAATTCATTAAACTATGCTACAAAATCCAAACTTTCTTGACGGTTTCTTCGCTTCCCCGTCCGCGAAGAACCCACAAGTGTCTGAACGTTCCATATTTAATGCGTAGGTTTTGGTTCTCCTTTAAGAGCGTAAAGGTGAAGCCTTGCCGCCTGTCTCGCTGCGTTGGCTTTACCTCACGGTCTTAACTGCATGGTCATGTTCGCCAAAGTGGGGGAGGGGAAGAAGGGGAAGGAGGGTAGGAGGCGAGAGGGAGAGGATGAGACCGAAGAAGAAAGGGAAAGAGGGGAGAGGAAGGAAAAGAGTGGGGCGAGAGGGGAGAGGACGGGAAGGAGTGGGGCGAGAAGGGAGAGGAAGAGAAGGAGTGGGGCGAGAGGGAAGGGTGGGGGAGGAGGAGAGGGAGGAAGCAAAGGGAACGGAAAAGTGGGGTTCAGTAGGAAAAAAAGGAAGGGGGGGAAAAAAGGAAAAAGAGACGGAGAAAGAAGGAAAAATACAGACACTTTATCAAACCCCAAAAGGAAAGTAAATGCAGACAACTTTACATAACCCGCAGACAATTTCTAATTCGATACGCAGTTCACAGAGTCGTGTAATTAACGATTTTTTTTTTACCTTTAAATGAGAAAAAAAGGTAAAAAGAGAAAATTGTAAATGAAATCTCATTAACACCAGATTTGCTCGGTGACTATCTTCGTAATGACACTGTTGAATGAATTTAATCACAGATGGCGTACGGCGTGCTGGAGGTCTCGGCAAGCCAAGGAATTGGAGATATTGTGCTTGAGATGAGCACCGTCTTTAACACTCGCACTTTTTACTCATTTAATCATTTTACTTCTCTTCTTTCGCCCTTCTTCCTCTTTAATTATTTTCTTGTTTCCTTTTCTTGCTGTTGCAGCCTGCCCTTCCCTTTCTCCACGGTGCAGCTAGCCTCTCTCCTTCTCTCCCTTATGTTTCCTTTCCTCTTTTCTCCTCTCTCTCTCTCTCTCACCCCTTCTCTCTCTCTCTCTCTCTCTCTCTCTCTCTCTCTCTCTCTCACCCCCCCCCTTCTCTCTCACCCCCTCCTCTCTCTCTCTCTCTCTCTGACCTCCCCTTCTCTCTCTCTCTCTGCCCCCCCTTCTCTCTCTCTATTCCCCCTTCTCTCCCTTTTCCTTCCTTCCCTCCCCCCCTTAGCAATACACCCATACACCTCATGCAACTTTCCTCTCTCTATCCCTCCTCCCATGCGACTCTCCCCCTCCCCTCCCCCTCCCCAACTTGCCCCCTCTTCCTCCCTCCCCTTCTACCTCCATGCTTGCTGTCTCTTTCCCCACGCCCCTCCCCCAATCCAACCCTTCCCCATCCCCCATGTCACCTCCTCTTATCCTATTCACTTCCTTTCACTCCTTCTAACTCCGCCTACTGTAAGCCTTCCGTTCATTTCCCTTTTTCTCTTCCAATATAAAGCATCTTTCCTACATCCACACCCCTTTTTCCTCCTTTCCCTCTCCCCTCTTTCCCCTTTTCTTTCTTCCCCTCTTTCCCCCCTTCCCACTCTCCCCCATTTCCCCCCTTCCAACTGGTTCCTGGCCCCATCCCCTTCCCCCTTCCAACCAGCCCTCCCCCTTCCGCCAATAAAACCCACCCTCTTCCCCTCTACCAATAGAACCCACCCTCTCACCTTCTCCCATGCAACCCACCCTCCCCCACCCCCTTCCACCAATAGAACTCCTCTCTCCTCCCATGTAACCCACCCCCTCCCCCTCTTCTCCCATTCAACCCACCCTCTCTCCTCCTCCCATGCAACCTCCCCCCCTCCACCAATAAAACCCCCCTTTTCTCCTCCCATGCAACCCACCCCTCCCACCCCTCCACCAATAGAACCCAGCCTCTCTCCTCCTCCCATGCAACCCACCCACTTCACTCCTGAAGATAACCCCCTGCCACTCCCATCCCTCCTTCCCTCACATGTTCCTCTACCCGGAGACAACATCCACGATTTCCCTCATCACCTTTCATTACCTCCCCATGACGCGTCAGTTTTTTTTTTTTTTTTCTGCAGAAGTGAGGGGGTGGGGGAAGGGGAGAGGATGAGGAGGAAGAGAAGGTGGTTGAGGAGAGGGGGTGGGGAGGGGGAAGGAGAGGAAGAGGGGGGGAGGTGATGGTGGGGGAGGAGGGGGGAGAGGAAGAGGAGAGGAGGTGATGGTGGGGGAGGAGGAAGAGGTGATGGAGAAGGAGGGGAGTGTGGAGAAGAGGGGATGGAGAGAGAGAGGAAGAGAAGATGGTGGAGGAGGGGAGGGAATGGGCAGGGAGAGGAAGAGATGGCGGAAGAGGAAAAGGTGAAAAATGAGGAGGTGGAGGAGGAGGAAAGAGGTGAAGTAACGTGGAAAGGAAGGAAAGAAGAGAGGGAAGGAGGAATGAGGATGAGGACGGAGAATTAAGGGAGAGGATGCGGGAAAGCGAGAGGAGGTGGGAGAAGGAGAATGTGGAGGAATGGGGATGGGGAGGGAGAGGAGGAGAAATGAGAATGGGAGAGGGGGGGGAGGATGATGATGATGATGAAGATAAAGATAAAGATAAAGATAAAGACAAAGATAAAGATAAAGATAAAGATAAAGATGATGAGGAGGAGGTGGAGGAGGAGGAGGAGGAGGTGGAGGAGGAGGAGGAGGAAGAGGGGAGGCGGAGGAGGAGGAGAAGGTGGGGATGAGGAGGAGGAGGAGGTGGGGGGAGGAGAAGGAGGAGCAGGAGGAAGACGAGACGGAATAGGGAAAGGGAAAACTAAAGAACAGAATTAAAAAAGAACAGAAAAAAAATGTGTACGCGCATCCCGACCGTCTTATCATGAACTTTTATTTCACATTTAACCTAAAGACGGAATTCAAACCCTTCATGCGCTCCCCCCTCCCCCCTTTTTTTCCTCGCCATAATTTCTCGGCGACGCTTAAAGGTCACTGGGTCATCACCTTTCCTCTAATCTGGTCGCGCCTTTTCCTTGTTTCCTTGTTTACTTTGGGTTGTTTGTTTGTCCCTCTGGTGATTTTTAATTTGGTGGTGGTGGTGGTGGTGGTGGTGGTGGTGGTGGTGGTGGTGGTGGTGGTGGTGGTGGTGGTGGTGGTGGTAGTGGTAGTAGTAAGGGTGTTGTTGATGGTAGTGATAATGGTAAGGGTGTTGGTGATAATGGTGGTGATGATGATGATGATGAAAGATATGGTGTTGGTAATGATAATGGTAGTAGTGATGGTTGTGGTGATTTAATGGCGGCAGTGAGGATTGCGTTTGGATGAAGGTGGCGGCGACACTGGTGATAATAATGGTGATGATAATGGTGATGATGGCAAGCGTGGTAGTTGTGACGATGGCAGTGACCCTCAAGATTATGCCATTGATTTTCCTTCTCTCCCCCTCTCCTACCGCACATAATCTCCTCCTCTCTTCCGTCCCCTTGTCCTTCCTTCCTTGCCCAGCCCCACTCCCCCTCTCTTTCTATCCCTTTCGCTCTTTCTACCCCTCTCTCTCTCTCATAACCTCCTTCCGCCTTTTTTTTTTATTATTCTTTCTCCTGTTTTCTTCATCGTCATATATTGATGCCTGATGTTACGATTCTTCTTGTTGTTATAATTATCATTATCGTTATTATTATTATTACTATTATCATTAGTTATTATTTTTATTATCATTGTTACTATTATCATATTTCTTATTATCATTATCATCTTATTGTTATTTTTTATCATTATCATTATTGATATTATTATCATATTTATTATCATTATTACTGTTATTGTTATTATTATTAATTTTATTATCATTATCATTATTACTATTATTATCATATCTATTATTATCACTATCATTATTCTTTATTATTATCATTTTTACTATTATTATCATCATATTTGTTATCATTAACATCATTTTTATTATTATCATTATTATAACTATTATCATTATGAAGATTGCTCTTCTTCCTGTTGTTCCGTGTCTTCCTTCAGTTCGTTTCCTCTTCTTCATTATTATCACCTTGCTTGCCTTTCTTGTTCTCATTCTCTTCTCTATTATTATCATTACTATTATTATCATTATCATTACTGTTATCATCCTTATCATTCCTCCTCCTCTTCCTTCTTGTCCTCCTCCTCCTCCTCCCCTTCCCCGTTTACATTTTTTTTTCTCCCTCTCCCTCTCCCTCTCCCTCTCCCTCTCCCTCCTCCTCCTCCTCCTCCTCCACCAGTACCTCCACCTCTCCCAACCACCACCACCACCACCACCACCTCCTTCTTCTTCTTCTCCTTCTTCTCCTCCTCCTCCTCCTCCTCCTCCTCCCCCTCTTCTTCTTCTTCTTCTTCTTCTTCTTCTTCTTCTTCTTCTTCTTCTTCTTCCTTCTTCTTCTTCTTCCTCCTCCTCCTCCTCCTCCTCCCCCTCCTCCTCCTCCTCTCCCTCTTGTTCCTGGTCCTGTTCCACCTACTTCTCCTCCACTTCATTTTCCTCTTCTTCCTCCCTCCTCCTCCTCCCATTTCCTCTACCTCAGCATCATCCTCGCCATTACGTCAATTTTCTGGTTCAACTCGGATCTTTGTTCATTTCTGTAGCGGGCCACCATGTTCATTTCTCGACGACGTGTTCACAACGACGTTCCTACAGACTTCGCAAGATTCCTATTTGCATAATTCAATCTAGCTAATGGACTTTGTCACTGCCATTGCAAGTTGAGATAGGTGAAGGTAAGTTTGTGCGTATGCATGCGGGTGAGAGGTGAGGAGATGAAGAGGAGGTCGTGGTGATGAAGGAGGATGAGAGGGAAGGAGGAGGAGGAGGAGGAGGAGGAGGAGGAGGAGGAGGAGGAGGAGGAGGAGGAGGAGGAGGAGGAGGAGGAGGAGGAGGTGGAGGAGGAGGAGGAGGAGGGGGAGAATTTTGTGGTGCAAGAGGAGAAAGAGGGGGAAGGGAAGGGCAGGGGAAGGGGGATAAAGACGAGAGGGGATAAGGAGGAAGAGGAAGAAAATAAAGAAAAAAATAACAAGAAAGAATTTAAAAAAGAATAATGAATATAGACAAAAAAAAAATCGAAAAAAATAAGGCGAGAATCTGAGGGAAGTAACATGACTGACCCGGGGGAATGTAAATATCTTTTCCGAGATTACGCACGTATGCAGGTAACATGACCTACACTCTTGGGGCAAGAATGAAGTTGTTAGTATTTCACTGACGACCTTCTTCCTTGCACCTACAGAAGGGTTTTCACTTTATAAATTTCCAAGTGGATTGCAATCACCTCTAAAAAAGGATGTATAACATGGCGTGCATAAAACGTTAAAAAAAAAAATCATTAAACGTAGTCGACTTGCTTTGCCACGTTCAACACACTACTTTTTTTTTTCTTATATATTTTTTTTGTCAATCAAACAACTCCTTCCGTGCAGATAAACACTGTCTTTTTTCTGGTTAATTCATTACAACCTGTCATATTCTCCTTTGTTCAAAATATCAATTCCCTACAATGTCATTCATCTAGCTTCTTTGTACATCTTTGCAAGGGGTGAGGAAGCCTGGGCGTGGAAGGAGGAGAAGGAAGAGAGGAGGAGAAGGAAGAGGAGGAGGAGGAGGAAGTGGAGGAGGAGGAGAAGGAGAAGTCTTCTACCCCCTGAAGGTACCGTACTTGGAGGCTAGTCTGCGTCCGCTTTTCCGGGGCTGCGGCGAAATTCTTAAAGCAGCTAGTCAGTTCGGTAATCGCCGCTCAAGGCACACCTGTCACAGTGCTATCGGGGTGCCAGACCTGCTGCTGACAGGATGGAGAAAAGATAATACAAAAAAAAAGAGCTTTATTAAGAGTATATATATATATATGCACACCCCTATGGTTCGCCGCGGCAGTTGTGAAAATGCCTGCGCTCTAACTGCTGGCTCGAGCCCGACTTCACGGCCAGAAAATAACATATCGCCTTGAGAAATCGTAGGGGAAGTCGCCGCCGTGGCAAGTGTTGGTGCGCCGAACCGCGGTTGATTAGGAAGGGCATACAATCAGGTAAGGGCGGTACTGCCAAATAGCATCTCAATAATGAACTGAGAGAGGCCTATGTCTTGCAGTGGAATAAAAAGCTTTTGGAAAAAAGAGTGCGTCGATATGTGTGTATGTAGTGTGTGTGTGTGTATATATATATATATATATATATATATATATATATATATATATATATATATATATATATATACACGTGTGTGTATGTGCGCGTGCGTGTACGTTCGTGTGCCTGTGCGCACAATACATGTACGTTGTACATATGTATCTTTCTTCTCACACCCAAATCCCCCTTTTGCACGCAAGAGAGCGACCCACTGTTGGCTTCCGCCCGCACGCGCGCGAGCCCGCCGTCGGACCCAGGAGTGTCCCCGAAGCACCAGCCAGACTGCAACTCTTTTCTCGACGCTCTCTTTCCCCTCTCTTCGTCCCGCCGTCGCCCTCTCCTCTCTTTGTTCTCTTCGCCCGTGTGCCTCCCCTCTACCCGCGATCTACCTCTCGTTCCATATCCGCCAGTGCGCCTATGTCTACCTCTGTTTCTTGGGGGGGCTTTTCGTTCCCATCCTTCTCCTATGTATCTTCTCTCTTCCTCTTTCTCTCTATGGAGGTGCATAGTTTTGATTGCGTATACATATATACAAATATAGATATATACCTATACACATATATTCGTGTTTATATATATGCATGTATATGTGTGTGTGTGTGTGTGTGTGTGTGTGTGTGTGTGTGTGTGTGTGTGTGTGTGTGTGTGTGTGTGTGTATATATATACATATAACACATATATTAAATATATACAAAGACAGTAGATAGATAGATAGATAGATACACACACACACACACAAAGGTTGAGGTGCGAGAAAAGGGAATGGAGGTTAAGAGAGGAGCAGGGGAAGGGAGGAAGAGTGAGGGAGAGAAACGGATGGGGAGAAAGAGAGAGTCTGAGAGAAGGAAGAGAGAAGTAGGAGTGAAGGTGGACAGGCAGGAAGGGAAAAAAAATGAGAGAAGGGGTGAGATAAGAGAGAGGGAGCGTAAGAGAGAAGGTGAGGAAGTGAAAGAAAAGGAGGTATGAGGAAGAAAA
>NC_051391.1:55673948-55702998 GCF_015228065.2 Penaeus monodon
ATTGCAATTTTGTTGTAAATACATAATCTATGTGGTGTTTGTGTCACTACATAATCTATGTGGTGTTCATATCACTGACATCAATAATGTTCCTCTCTCATTTCCTTTCGTGACTGTAACCATTATTATATATATTTATCAAATCATAAGTTGTAACAAGCTTTCTCCACTTTATTGCAACATTCTCTGTTATCATCATTACAAATTCCTGAATTGTTATCACTGCTAGTAGTATAATTCCGCAATCGATTTCGGACAAGCATGTTTTTCTGGACAAAAAAAAAGAAAAGAAAAAGAAAGAAAGAAAGAAAAAAACGAAAACGAACACGATGGTAAACTCGGCAAAAGTATCATCGCTTATTTTTGTAATAATTTTCTGATAATGATCATCATCAGCACGGAAAAAATTTTCCAGACCGGCGTCGAAACACACAGCAATTTAAGTCATTAGTAGAAAAAAAAAAAGAAAGAAAAAAGAAAGAAAAAAAAAAGTAGAGTTACGTACTGTTTATAAACAACGACCAATCCCCCATCGCGCTGCAATATAAACCAGCCAATCAAAACGTCGGCTTCATTTCGGCGGAGATGTGCGAGCCAAATTTTACCCGACCACCGTAGCGACGCAGATGCCAAATTTATCAACGAATGATTCTAGATCTCCCTGACGATTCTCCTTTTTATCATTTGCTTTTCCTCTTTCTCTTCCTTATTCTTCTTTTTAATTGCAAATGAAGAACCAGCTCAGGCACTATCTTGCCAGGATAGAAGTGCAAGATGAGTGGTGATCTGTGATGGAACAAAAAAGCGCTGAGGCCCAACTTTTGCTTGACATTGCCAATATTGGGTATGTAAATATTCAGAAATTTCCCCCCCAATCCCCACATTCTTGGCCCCGATAGCAGGGGAGGGCATGGAAAGTACCAGGCAACACCGGGGAAAAAATAATGAATTGTATACACCAGGCAATTTCCTTTCGCAATATACACAAAAGGTATTATAACATTGTTGTCTAATGCAAGACGCACCCTCGGCATGATAATTAAATAACCTGCTACAGGGTGACGTGATCTCCCTTTTCATTTTTGATATAAGCTCATATCAACAACCACAAAAATTCAACCTCCGCTTTACCCTGCCGTACATACTTTGTGGTTTCTTTGTGGGTCCAGGGCGCGAGTTGGAAGGAAGCAGCCTCCACTATTGACTATCACGACCTATTTTTTGTATATTATTCATTTTTACCCCTCAATTTCCCTGGTATTTTACCTGGCCCTGGTACCGCGGCATAATTTAGATATATGTGGGAAGTGGAGAGTGAGAGGAATCCGCCGATACCAATATCGTCGTGATCGGCCGTGTGAAGGTGTTCAAAATAATTCCCAAAATAATCTTGAAAAAAAAAAAAAAAAAAAAAAAACAAAAAAAAAAAAATCGCGGCCGGTCAACATTAAGGTCATTAGGGGCGGAAGTATCATAAACATTTTATCAGTAATAATCTTCATTATCATAATGATCACCATAATAACAGCATAGACAAATATTCAGCCCGGGCCCATCGACAAAATACTTTAAAATAATTTGTCATTAGTAAAAAAAAGAAAGAAAGAAAAGAAAAAAAAAAAAACGCTCATTATTTACCACAAGGATAAGCGTCTTTTGCCAAAGCTCATATTATTTCATTAGACAAGGATTTCCCTTTTAATGCAAAGTATTATACTGCATGCATGTTTCAGGGAATCGCTATAAATACACTCTACTTAACTTTTTGTACATTTTTTTAGGGAAACTTCCAGGGCCCCAAAGTAAATCTCTCACTAATAATTCTATAGAATGAACGTAATCATCCTGTCGGAAGTATTCCTCTTACCCGAATTCCACAGTAAACCCACTGTACTGGATACCTCAGAAACTCGTTTTCCACTTTAGGGTCTCTTTTCAATAGGCCTGCAGTCAAAGTACCCGAGTAGGTGGTTGCTTTTTCTCCCATTATGGGCCCAAAAACTCCCTATTGCCTCAATTGACTTCGTCGACCTTCCCAATAATGATTTCCTTTTAACTCTTTTTGTTACTCTAAATCCCATTTAGTATTACACGTAGTCATACATTTTTCACGTCTAAGCTATAATTTAGCATTTTTAGAAAAAGAAAAAAAAATGTACTTTAAGAAAAAGTTGTACTTACGCATTTATATGTATATGTATATAAAAATAAATAATAAATAAATAAAAAATAAATAAAATATATATATATATTATATATATATATAATTTATATATATAAACTACGCCATACACAAAGGAATCAAGATATGGGTGTTGATACTGTTTAGTTTCTCCACAAAATTATATCAAGGAGAAAAACTTTTAAAATGGGATCCTGGGCTACTTAGAGATATTTATTATTGCCATTTTCACTTATAACTTTAAAAATTATCGAATCTATAGTATATCATTTTCTTCACTTCTTATATTTTTTTTTGCACCCATGTATCATATAGTATCACTGACATTAGTAACGTTACTCATAGTTTCTATCACATCGTACCATCAAGTTGTGACTCATTCTTCATTTTCACAACAGTTTCACAGCTTGCCCTTTCAATATTTTTCCTTTGTTATTTCTGGGTGTAAAAACGGACTTACTTTCAGACAAGCGCGGATTATTTGTTGATGAACAAAGCTAAGACAATTATCATTAATGCAAAACCAGGCTTAAAACTTAACAGAAAAAAAGGAAAATTTTATCATAATAAATAAGAACCAGCCATCAAAATGTCCGTTAAATTTTGTGAATTGTGCACACAAGGAGTTTCTCACAACCACCTATAGTGAAGGGATACCAATTACATTTTTCAAGTACAAGTGGTATCTATGGCCCTTTTTTATATAGTAAGGAAACCCGGCCCAACCAGACTTGCCAGAGATAGAGCTGAAATATCTGGTGGCTTAGGCGGAGCTAGGCCATGGCGATCAGTTAAAGTTAATAATATCAGTTATGTTATTCATAATGTTAATAAACCTACATTTGCAACTTGCAACGAAAGTGCTATAGATGAAAAGAATTTGGAATTCAGATTATGAGACAATATACATCCCTATAGAAAAAATTTTTGGTTGTCTCAGATTTAAAATTTGTCAGTAATTTCAACAATCATCAGTATTTGTTACTGAAATACTGGGCCCTTTTTCTTACCTCTAACAATTTTTATCGTCATTACCATTAAATTGTTTAACAGGGATATAATTACAAACACAGTCAAATAACTGTATATTGAGTTACTAGTCCGTAAACAAAATAATAGAAAAATATCACAGGATGAAATATATCAAAGCTCAACAGACACCCCTGTTCCTCAGTACCTTTAATACATACATATAGTATTGCAACTATGGGAGGTCAAGTTTACTAATGGCACATACACATTTTCTTTTTTAGCCCCTTTGGATGGAAATTTTAAAACTATTGTCAGGAAAGGACCTCTACCCGAATTAAGTAAAACCCCCTGACAAATCACCCTATATTAAAATTTTTCATTGGCCCTTTTAAATTTTACCTTAACCAAATCATCGATACCATAAAACCCCCGTGCCCCCGTGTAAAACCCCCTTTTGGGGCCCCCCCAAGGCCAAACCTCTTTAATCTATACGCCCCCCCCCCAAAAAAAAAAACCGGGTTTTTTGGGGGGGTTTGCGGGGCCCAAACGAGCGCGCCTTTTCACCTTTCGATTTTTTAAAAGGGGGCCCAAAAAAAAATCAAAGTTTTTCCAAAAATTTTCTTTTTTCCCCCACTAAAAATAATCCCAAAGGGTTCCCCGGGGATTTGTGTTTCCAGGTGTAAATTCCCCAAATTTAAAAAATTTAAAATTTTAAAAAAAGTTAAAACACACTTACAACAAATATCACAAAAAGCGTTGTTTGCGATTCATGCTTTTTCGAACAGCACGGAAAAAACACCCCAATATTTCGGTATAAAGGAAAAACGACCCCCCCTTAAATGGGGACTGATACTAAATTTGGAAACCCTCTTCCAGAAAGTTTTTTTATAAAACTTTTTCGCAAATTGACAAAAACGGGAAAAAGGAAAATGTAAAAAACCAGGAAAAGCAGCACCCCACCCCCAGCGCGCGACAAAATGACAAAAAATTTTAAAACAGGGAAAATCGGACGGTTTTGTAGCGCATGAGGGATGCCCGGGAAAAACAAAGAGCCATTAGATTTTGGCTGGGGTGACGTGACCAAAGGCGTGACGCCCCGACAAAAGACCAGTCAATATGAAATAGATCTCCCCGCAATAGATGCTGGGCCCAGAGGAAGGGATTTTTAAAACAGTCCCATCATGGTAAGCAGTGGTCGGGTGGACGAAATGTTTTCCCAAAAACGCGTGTTTTTTTAAATCGCGAAATCAGGTGTTTGCCCGGGAAGTACTGCGACCGAACTGTAAAAAACCGGTCATTAAGAAAAAACCAGACCAGTCCCTCACCGTCGTCCCTCGAGGGCCCCGAAACTGAAACCCCCCGCTGTTCTAAGGAACGGGGGAGACGATCACGATTTCCGCCACCGCGACCCGAAAGACCCCACGATCCCCTGACAAAAAGCCTGAGTTTTAAAGCTTAAATAAGTGTGGGTAAAACTGTTTTGGGTTGGGTTTTTCCCCGCCGGAACATATGAATGAAAATTTTTGGACCCGCGAGGGGGGTTAAGGGGGCAAAGCCCCCTATGTACCTGGCAACGAGTGGAAAATGTGCTTCCCCCGGGATTACCATATTCTCGCATTTTCCACCCCAAATTCCCTGATAGTACATGCCCTCCCCACCTATCGGGACCAAATGTAGCATGCTTTGCGAAGGAAAAAGAGTACAATTTGAAAAAAAAACGAAAAAAAAAATTGGAAAAAAAAAATTTTCTCGGAAAATCGGTGTTAGGCGTCATTTCCAAAATTTGCAATAATTCGACAGAAGTGGGGCTACAAAACCAAAAATATTTTCTCATAGAGTTTGGGAGAAAAACCCGAACCACGACCAGCAAAAACTGTAATCGTTAAAAACAAAATTTAAAAAACCCCCTTACATTCACTAAATTTAAACTAACAGCCGGGCCAGGAAAACCTCACTAAAAACCCTTTGGAATGGGGGTGGTCCTTACCGAGGAGGGGTTGTGTTCTTTTTGGACTACACAAACCCTTTAAAAAAAGTTGGTTTGTCTTGTGATCTGGGAAAGGGCTTACCCCCGCCTTACAAACAGGGGGGCATCGATGCCAAAAAGTCAAAGCGATAGCGTGCATCGATACTTGAAAATGGCTAAGCGTTCCGAAATCAATTTTTGTAATATTAAAACGATTCTGGCCAAAAAAACCCACCAAATTACTTATGGTAAAAAAAAATATTCCAAAGAAGAAAATTAAATTTTTGGATTTTTGGGCGCAAAAAACAATGATTTGAAGCAAAAAAAGTTTTTTTTAAAATTTGCATCATGCGTGGATATTTGATGTAATAAGTTACCATGACTTTTTCATGGGAAAAAAATGATGTCCTATACCACAATAACACAAAATAAAAACATTCGCTAGAGAAGGTACGTCCTGGGGTGTGGGTTTTTGTGTGTGGGTGGGGTGTTTGTGTGTGTGGTGTGTGGTGTGTGTGGTGTGGGGGGGGGGGGGGGAAGAGAGAGAGGGGGGGGGGGGGGGGGAGGAAAGGGAGAAAAAAAAGAGTTGAAGGAGAGCTAAAGAGGTACAGTCTATCTAGAGAAGGAAGAATGAAGAAAAAATCAGATAGAAAAAAAGAGAGAGAGAGAGAAAAGAGAGGGGGAAGGGCAGAGAGAGGGAGAGAGAGGGGAGGGGGGGGATAGGGGGATGGGGAAGAGAGAGAGGGAGAGTGAGGAAAGAAGAAAGGGGGGGGGGAAAAAAGGGAGTTAAAAACATTTTTTTTTTCCATTGCGTAAATTTTCTTTTCTAATAGATTTTCCCCAAATATTCGAATAGGATCCTAGGCAATCATTTTGGGGGAAAAAGAACCCTTTTCCTTTGCCGGGAAAAGATACACAATACTGGGACCTCACGCACCTTAATCCCTCAAACGTTTGGTAAAAGCCAACCCCCCAAAGGGAACCTTGGGCCAACCAAATGTTTGTTATCCAAAAAAAAGTTGAAACCTTTAAGATCAAAGAAAAATCTACGGGAAATTTGTACATATTAAGATTTTAAAAAAGGGTCTAGCTTTTTTTTCCCCCTTATGCATAAGGGGAAGAAAATGCAATGTCTGCCAAAAACATTTCCCCAATTTTATTATCTTTATTTTTATTATTTTTTTAAATTTTTTATTTTTTTATTTTTTTCTACAGAGGGCAATTTTAGTCGCTTCCCTATCAGTAAGCGACGCATGGTTCATTTTTTATAAATGAAAAAATTTTTTTGAACCGTACTAGTGTTTTTTTGCATATAAAATCACAATCAGTTTTTGAAATTCATGACTGTTAATTTTTAATTTAAAATTGGCAATGAAAAATGTATCGTTTATTTCCCCCCCAAAAATTTTTAGAATTTTTTCTTTTTTGAGGAAAACACCAAAGCGAAAACCGTTTAAAAACATACCTTTACAAAAGTTATCAAATAAATATGTACGCGATATTGCATTCTTTTACAATAAGTGGCCCCACCCTTTAGATTATTTTCCCTTTGGATGTAAACACTGGGATTAGCTTTTTTTAAAACTACCACCCACATGAAAAAGGGCCCTTAAGGGTTAAAAACCCCCTTTTTTTGTTTTTTTTTTTTCATTTTTTTGTTTTTTCGATGTGTAAACACACCACACACACAACCCCACACAACACACACACACACACACACAAAACCACACAAACAAACACACACACACACACACACACCACACACACACACACACAAAACACACAACACCCCACACACACACACAAACACCCCACACACCACACACACAAAACCACACCCCTCCCCTTGTTACACTAAACCCTTTTAAAGGGAAAAAGAAATGCAAAAAAAAATCACACGGAGAAAAGACGCCCCCAACTTTCCTTTACCCACCGAAAAGTGCACTGGGGAGGTTTTTACATATAGCTAGAGACATAACTATCTGAAAATGATCAGATGTAAAAAAAAATTTCCCCCTTTTTTTTATTTATGAGTTTTTGTACCGAAAAAAACCCATTGAATCCCTCAAAGGGAAAAAAAACCCAATTTTTTTTTTGGGGTTCCATAGGCTAAATGGAAGTGAAAGTCCCTGGTTATATTTTCCCTTGGGTTTCAAGGGAAAGGGCTGGAAAGTGGAAACCCTGTAAACTTGCCCTTTAAAAACGACCCTGTTGCTGATATTTACTTTTGTTTAACCCGCATAGCTTTATTTTTTAAAGGGCAAAAATTTTTAATTTCCCCTGTTGTTCTTTTGGGGCCCATCTGCGCAGATTTACAGGTGGTTTTTTTTGTCGATATTTTACGATATATTATTAAAATATATAATATATATTATATATATATATATATAAAATATCTTTTATAATATATTTTTGTCTGTGTGTGGATTTTGCGGCTGTGTGTTGTTTTGTGAAAAAAGTAAAAAAATTAAATGCACTTTTATAAATTTACACATATAAAAGATATATGTATTAAAATATTAATAAATGTATATAACAAAAATAGTATATATAAAAATATATATAATATATTTTATAATATATATATATATATATATAATAATATATATAAATTATATATATATAATAAAATTATATATTTTATATATATAATATATAATATAAAATTATTAAAATTTTATATATATATATATAATATTTTAATATAAAATTATATATACTTTCCCACATGCACAGTATGTATGAAAAAAAGCAACACCCCACACAAAACAAAACAAACACACACAACACAAAAACCACACAAAACCACACAACAATTTATATATATATATAAATTAATTATATATAATAAATTTTTCCCTAAAAAGATAGATTTTTATTTTATATACGTAAAACATACATACTTTAAAAATCTATTTTCAAATTTTATCTATTATTTTTTTGTCTACTATTATCTTTTCAATCAATCTATTATCATCAAATCTATCAATAACCCTTTTTATTACTTTTGTAGGCAAACTTAAAGAAAAAAATTTTTTTAAAAGCTTTTTAAAAATTTTGTGAAGGATTAGCTTGGTTTAGTGACCCAACAGCCCATTGAGGCCCTTTTGAACTAAAATGTTCTCGGAAATGCCCCTTGGGAAAAACAAAAGAAATTGGGGGACTTTTCCATTAAAAATTGACACAATCTTAAAAATCACCTTTTTCAGTGAAGGAAAGAGTCCCAAACCCTCCCTTTCCCTCCCTTTGGGCTAAATGGGGTTTTGGGTTTTTTTGTAGTAGTACCCCGGCCCTCATCGCAAATATGTTTTTGCTCTAAAACCCGTATTGAAAAAAAACTTAAAAAAACTTGAAAAATTTTGGGCTCTTTAAAAAAATTAGAACCCCTGTCAGGTTTGTGGGTCCAGGTGCGTTTTGAGGGGCCCTGTTTTCGTTTCATGCCCCATTTTCCCCAGCAGCGTCATTAGAGACCCCTTTGGGGGACGACTGATATCTTTTGCTCTTGGATATGAATAAAACTTTTTCCTTATTTCCTCTGGAGTCAATCCCATGTAACTTTTGCTGCCTTGATATAAGATACTAGACAGTACTCGTTTTTTTGAATATTTTTTCCCCCCCCCGTTTGGATTTTACCTACTTTCCTTTTAAACCCCTTGCAATCCCGTGAATTTCCTAAATTTTATCTGTAAAAACACAATAAGAAAGATATTTTATCGGTTATAAAAATATTTTAATATATAAAAATTTTAATATATATATATATTATATATATATATTTTATATAAAATAATATATGGTGTGGTGTGTGTGTGGGTGGGGTGTTTTGTTTGGTGTGTTTTTTTTTGGTGTGGTGGGGTTGGTGGTGTGGGGGTTGGGTGTTTTGGTGCGTCCCCAATAAATGATGTGGGTGTGTGTGTGTTTTGTGTGTGCGCGACCCAAAACCCGGTAGGGTGGTGTGTGTGTGGGGTTTTGTTGTGGGGTGTGGGGTGTGTGTGTGGGGTTTGTTTTATGTGTGTGTGGTGTGTGTGTGGGTGTGTGTGTGTGAGTGTTTTTATGTGTGATGCGAGGTGAGGCAGGAGGGGGAAAGTGCCCAAGGCGAAGTGAAACAGAAAACCCTCAGTGGCAGAGTAGAAAACCCCAAAAAGAAGTCGTCCCGAAAAAAATAAGATAAGTTTGAAAAAGTTTATATTTTTTAAAGAGCAGGAAAAAGAGTGATGGGGCCAGAGTAGCGCAGAAGACAGTTTGGGAAATTGAAGTGGGGGTTTTCAGGACTCTACGCTAAAACCCCATTAATTTTGTATTGGATTTTTTAAATGAGGCTGAAAATAGAGGGGCCCCCACGGGGACAGGGATTTGCCGAGGGACGTGTTTTAAAAGGAAAGTGCAAACAAGGGGCAAAAAACAAAATAAAAACGGCCCCTGGAGAGCAGGGGAAAGGAAAAAAACAGAGAAAAGGGACAAATAGGGTAATGCGTACAAAGGAACGGGCGGAAGGGAAAGAATTTAATGGATGGTACAAAATTAAAAAGGGTTTAAAAGGGGCAAAACCCAGACCCTTTAAGAAAGCAAACGGGAAAGGGTGGAAGGGATGAGGATGTTAAAAGATGGGTCGGGTGTTTAAAGAGAGGGGAAAAGATCAAAAGCCCGGGTTAGAGAAACAGCTTTACGTTTCTCTAAGGAAGCAAGACACAGGAAGGCCCAAACAATGCCAAAAAGAAAAAAAGTAAGGAGAGAAAAAACATTGGTAAAGGATGAGGGAAAAGAAGACTTAAAAAAAGAAGGGAAAAATTTTAAAAGCAGTTTTTAAGAGAAAGGGGCTGGGAAAAAATTTCATGCAAAGGGCGATAAGGGGGGCTTTAGAAAGTCAAAAAAAAGGGCACACAACCCTGCGAACTTTCACACACCCACACACAAACAAAACACACACAAAACATCACACACACACACAGACACACACACACCACACACACACACACCCACAAAATAATTTTATAATTTTTAATTATATATATAATTATATTATATATAGTATGTATATAATGTAGACACAAATACACACACACACACACACACACCAAACCCCAATAAAATATAAGATTATTATATATTTAAAATTTTAAAGTATAAATTTTTAATTATATATATATTTTAAAATATATATATCTATATAAAATAAATGTGTGTGTGTGTGTGTGTGTGTGGTGTGGGGTGTGGTGTGGTGGTGTGTTGTGGTGTGTGTGTGGGGGTGTGTGTGGTGTGGGGTGGTGGTTTGTGTGGGGGGGGATTGGTGTATGTGGATTTTTGTCTACATATATATATAAAATATATAATTTTTATATATATAAAAATATACACACATATATAATATATAACCATATATAAATATATATTATTACATATAATAAATATAAATATAAATAACCCCACCCAAAAACCCACACAACAAACACACCACACACACACAACCCCACACACACATATAAAATATTATATTTAAAATAAAATGGGTGGGGGTGTGGGTGTGGGGGTGGGGTTGGGGGTGGGGGGTGTGGGGGTGGGTGGGGGTATTTTTGTCTACAATATATACATAACACACACCAAAAACACAAAAACCCCCAAAACACACACACACACACAAACACACACACACACACACCCCACACACACACAAACAATATATAAATTTTATTATAATAATATATATATATATAATTTTGTGTAAATATTCCCCACACACAAAAACATAAAAAACCCTATATAGTAAAAAATATATATTTTATAATTTTTTTTTTAATATATATATATATAATATATATATTATTTTTTGGGGGGTATCTACACACCACACAAACATACACAACAAACACCCCACACAACAACTACCCCACATTATATATATATTATTTTAAAATA
The DNA here is from genome assembly GCF_015228065.2 of Penaeus monodon. Taxonomy (NCBI): domain Eukaryota; kingdom Metazoa; phylum Arthropoda; class Malacostraca; order Decapoda; family Penaeidae; genus Penaeus; species Penaeus monodon. Next base: position 55,684,982 of record NC_051391.1, read on the forward strand.
TAAAATATTTAATAAAAATATATATTATAAATTTTTTTATAATATATTAAAATATATATATATATATATATTGGGAAAAAACACATGTATTATGTATAAAAATATTAATTTTTACAATACAACAATATACGTATACATATTATATAATATATAAAATAATATAAAATATATATTATATATAATATATAAATATATATAATATTTATATGTATATGTTATATAAAATACAAAAACACAAACACACACAACCCCAAAATAAAAATAAATCTATATATATATATAATTTTATACATTATTAAATATATATATATATATATATAAATATATATATATATAATATAATATAATATAATATGCACACCCTGGGACACGCACATTATTTTTTTATAATACATATAAAATATAAAATACATACATACATCATTCACCCGGGACACACACACAAAACAAATTTTTACATATGTATATGGAAATATATAAAACATATATTTTAAAATTTTAGATTATATGTAAAATATATAAAATTAATAAAAAAATATAATTTTAAAAAATATAGTATTATAATAACAAGGAATACATAATATCACCCACACACCCCCTCTCTCTCTCTCTCTCTCTCGGAAAAAATATATATATATATATATATATATATGTAATATATATAGATAAATATATAAATATATATATAATATAAATTAATAAATGTTTTCCCGTGGGGGGGGGGGCTCCTAGCATGGCTGACAGCCCTTTTGGAGACAGTGTCTCCAAAAAAACGTTTGCGGAAGGGAACGGGGAAAAACCCCATGGGCGAGTTACCCCTTTTATGTGTAGCAGACGTCCCGCATAAAAGACATGTTAAATTAAAAAGAGGGTTTGAGAAATCATGAAGGGTAATGGATGCCCAAAAAAGGGCAGTGTAAGGGGAAAAGGGAGGAGAAGAAAAAAATATAACCCCCACATAAACCCATTTTAAAACGTAATTTTAAATTATATATTAATATAATATATTTATAAATATAATATATATATATAAATATATGATATATATCAAACTTTTCCCCATTTCCTTTTTAGACGAATAATATTTAACCCCAAAAAGGGTCTCGGAAGTGTTCGATCGTTACGGGGTTTTTTTAATTTCCCTTTTGTGGCTGTTTCCTCTTTACACCGTACACACACATTAATAATATAAAATATATATTTTAAATAAATATATATATATATATATATATGTGTGGTGGTGTGTGTGTGGGTGTGTGTGTTTTGTGTGTTTTGGGGTGGTGTGTGTGGGGTGTGGGGTTTATGAACGATTCATGTTGATATATGTAAAAAGGGAATTTAAAGAGAAAGAATAAATTTAATTTAAACCCCGGGTTTTGTTTTAAACTCCTAGAAATACAATGTTTTGACGTAGATACAAACGAAACCCGGGCAAAAAACATCTCTTTTATTTTGAATACCTTCGTTTTCATTCATACTTTTTTTTTAAAATATTAATTTATATATATTTATTATGTAATTTTATAATATATTATATACCCCATATAAATACAATTTTTGCATATATTTATACATTTTAAAATATAAACAAAAAACACCCAAAGAAAAAACATATATATGTATGAAATTTATATACCCTATACATATATGTGTCTTGCTGTGTTTGGGGTATGTGTAATATATGTTAGATTATGTATGTTGTGTTCATAAAAATATATAAATTTTTATTTTAAAATATATATATATATATACCCCATAGATAAAATTAATATATAATTTCAATAATATATAAAAATCTAATATAAAAGATATAATAAATCAATATATATATATATAAATAATAATATATAATAATACACGCAGAATATATGAAATATGCCCGCACTCATCGGTAAAAACCCACGTTCGTTTTATAGAAACGGCATTTTTCCCGTTTACTATGCCCCACCCTTTCATGGGAAAGGAGATGAGAATTTACTTATGATGCAAAATTTGGAAACAACGCCCTTGAAACGATATCCTAAAAAAACGGGATTTAAAAATTTAAATTTTTACATACAAAAAAATTTGTTCAGAAAAGGAAAAAAATCTGCCAGTAGAGGGCTTAGCCAATCGCATTTCTAGTATGTGCATTTCCCTTTTAAAGAGGGATTTTCCCGTTTACTAATTTTAATGACCTCAGTTGCTAGAAAAGCGGTTTAGCCGTGTGTAATTTTATTTTTATAGGGTTTTTAAATTATAATTATATATATAATATATTTTTAAAATAATATTAATGCGTATATAATTTTATAAAATATAAGGCCCGGGCTTAAAAAGTATATATGTATATATATTATATATATATATATATATATATTTTATATTTAGAAAAAATGGGGGATAAATTTTAATATGATATATAAAATTTTTAAAAAAAATAAAATAAATCTAAAAATGCCCTTTCTAAATTTTTAAATAGGATATAATAATAATATATTTTATAAAAATTTATACGGATAATATATATATAAAATATATATATAAAAGATAAGGGGTAATATAATAATATAAAAGAGTATTTTAAGATGAGAATAAAATATATATATATATATATAATTTTAATTTTAAATATATATATATAATGCGTAATATAAAATTTTAAATATTTATATTTTATATTATATATAATAAATATATAAAATATAAGCGTACAAAATAAATAAGATTTTATTAATAATTTTACTATAAAATATAATGCGTTTAAAAAAAATAATATAATTTTTATATATTATATATAATATAAAATTTTATAATTAAAATAATATAATAATGCGTACATAATAAAAAATATATATAAAAATATAAAATTATATATAAATATTATTATAATAAAAATAAATTTTATTTTATATATATAATATATATATATATATTTATATTTTATATATATATATTTTATTTTATTTCAAGGTGTTATTTTGTGCTTGTGGTTTTTGGGGTGCGTGTGGGGCCCAAAAAAATTTCTTATTGTCCCTGTTACTTGATTCATTTTTGAAAAGTTTGGGTTTCAAAAAGTTTCCAAACGTCAGATTTCAGGTTATTATTTTAGACTGAAAATATTTCCCTCCAAAACAAACATTGAAAAAACGGACAATTTTAAAAAATTTTCACGAAATGTGGGAAATTTTCCCAAAAACTAAAAAAGCTGGAAAAAAAGCATTTTTTTGTCGAGAACAAAAAAAACGAAACAAGCTGCATATTTCTTTGCCCCTTAGCCCTATGTGTGAGTGTAAAGTAAATGAATGGCACAAGCTGTGAAGGGGGATATCTTGTGTGTTGACCCTAAACGGATTTTTAACAAAAAAAATTTTCTTAACTGGATTCACCGGGTTTTAAATGCAGGAAAAAAACTTATGGGTTAAAAAAGGGTATATACGTACGGGTATATATATTTATATATAGTATTGATAATTATTATATATATATTTTATATTAATATTATATAATATATATATATGTAATATACAATTAATATAATATATATATATAATAAAATTATGTATATATATTATATATATAATAATATAAATATAAAAATATATATAAAAAATTGTAAATTATTTAAAAAATATTTTTATATATTAATATATTATATATATAAAATATATATATATTTCATGATTTATATATATATAAAATAATATTTTATTTTATAATATATATAATAATCTTATGTAAAAATAAAATAAAATATATAAAAATATATATATATATACATACCTATAAATATATAAATATTTTAAAATAGCGTTGGGGTGGTGTGTTTTGGGGGGTGTGTGTGTGTGTGTGTGTGGCGGTGGGTGTGTGGGTGTGGGATGTTTGTGTGGTGTTGGGGTGGGGTTTGTTTGTGGTGTGGGGTGTGGTTGTGTGTGGGGTGTTGGGTGGTGTGGGGGGGATGTGTGGTGGGTGTGGTGTGTGTGTTATGTGTTTAAAAATTTATATATTTATATATAAATTTTAAAAATTTTTTTAAAAACATGTCTATATAAAAATACATTTTATAAATATAAATATAAAGGGAATTTAAAAATAAAAAAAATAAATAAAAAAAATGAAATATATATTATATTGGGATAATATATATCTATATAATATATAATTAAAAATTATAATATATATATATATATATTTTGGGATTTTGTGCGTGCGTGTGTGGTGTGGTGTGTGTGTGTGTGTGTTTTGTGTGTTTGTGGTGTGTGTGTGTTTGTGTGTTTGTGTGTGGATGAATTTTTCGGTGTAGGGCTGAAAATTATGAAATTTTTAAATTTCAGATGCTTGCCCTTTAAAAGTTCTTAGGTTAGTTTAGTTAGCCTAAAACCCTATTTTTTGAAATTTTTAAAATAAAAAAAAAAAAAAAGATGAGATTTTAATTTTAAAAGCACGTTTCCAGAGCTTTGGGGATGGATTTTTCCCAATTTTAGATTTGTTTTAAAAACAAAAGAAAAGGGCTCCCAGCCCCGTCACTCATGGTTTTTTTAAAAAAATGATTCCAAAAAACTTCCCCTATTTTTACCTATTTTTCTGATAGGGTTTGAAATATCATTTAAGAACCATGGTTCTAAAGCCCTTTTTAAAAAAAATGGTTAGCTCTGAGGGGAAAGACTAAAATTTTTTTTAAATCATCGTTTTTAAACCAAAAAAGAAAAAAGTTTCCCGTAGACTATAAAATGATAATCCGGAAAAATTTTAAAAAAATGATAACCTTACTAGTACGTTACTGGGTTTTTTTAAGCAAAAAGGAATAAAAAATAGGAAAGGGGCAAGAGGCACCACGAGATGAAGAATAGATATTACAGGATTGGAATTTTACGATATGCCTAAAGGTTTTCGAATCTTCACGAAAAATTTAAACAAATTGACCCGCACACAGCACTGGTTTGAAATTTCACTGTCAAATTTAAAAATTTTAAAAACCAAACGGCGGCTCAGACACACCTACCGTGAAAAGCAAGAAGATAAAAATACACCATATATACACATTTAAATGTATACATACACATATACTATGTAAAATATATATATAATATATATTTATTATTTTGATATTTTATATATATCTATATATACACATACACAAATCAATATTCTTTCTTCTCTCTCTCTCTCTCTTGATTCTCTCTCTCTCTCTCTCTTCTTCTTCTCTCTCTCTCTATATATTATATATATATATATATATATATATATATATATATATATATATATATATATATATATATCACACACACACTATGTGCGTGTGTGTGTTACGCTCGTATGCCACTAAGATAATTCAGGGGAAGAGCATCTCCGCTGAACTCTAATTCTCGTAATCCTTTTGCCAAAATCATAGGCGAGAAATCAAAATGAATGATGTTGCCTGATATGAATGGCTAAATACCACGTAACAACATGTCCTTGTGTTAATGAACTAATAGTGTTTGTCGAGTTTCTTGTTGTTCATTCATTGATGTCATTCACTCTTCATTCCTTATTAGCTACAATGAGCATTAATGCAATTAGGTTTATATCATTAGGTATGTTAATTCATTCATTAATGATTAAGGTCTTTCATTAATGTATGTTTTAAGCATTTTCCTTAATTTTCCTTTCTTATGATTAAACTTATTCATTAAAGTCATCTTTCATTATCAGTTACCAATTCTGTTTCAAGAGATTTAGAAACACGTGAACTCATCCTTTACAATTTATTTTCATTTACTTCCTTCACCAAAATAAACACAAAACACAAAAACAAAGAAAATCCTGCTTACACGATAATTAATAAAATTTTAAAACCTTCCCTAATCCAAACGAAACAAAACAATACGAAACAAATAAGAATTGACAGAAAAACAGCAATTAGCAGAGAGATATTGTCTAGCTTATGACGATGAAGGAGTGAAAGAAGCCATTCTGCTTAGGAATACGGTGACGCTGAAGACAGTGGTGGGAAAGGTTATATGTATGTATATAATAATATATATATATATATATATATAAATATAGAGATATATTTTATAACAATACACACTAAAATATAATACATACATACACGAAGAAATTTTCATAAGGAAAACGATGAAGTAACGAACCGTTATATTTCATACTGAACTTGTACTGCCTAAAGAGTGTGAAGTTAAATACAGACTCCAGCTATGAGTAGCATTTGGCGGATAGTAAATAAAACAATTTTCATATATTTTCTTCTATGAATGGGAATTGTTCAAGCGTTGTTGTAGTAATAAACCCTCTTGTTTACACTAGTAACACTGCAAACGAAGTGAAATTGGAAATTGGGAGAACACCCCAGTCACGTGTTTTGGTCACGGCGATGTTGTGGTTGTTTTTTTTGTGTGTGTGTGTGTGTGTGTGTGTGTGTGTGTGTGTGTGTGTGTGTGTGTGTGCGATATCTTGAACCATTGTCAATAAATTTAGGGTGTTATGACCCAAGCCGCGTTCAGTCTTCCAGTGAACTTTGTAAATCCGCAGCAGACTTTATGAAAATATGTTTAAAAAATAGGAATTCAAAGGAAATGAAAAATACATCGTTGACAACCAAGAAATTTGCATGGAGAGCGTTGTACAGTGGCTCAGTTCAACATAAGCCTGGTCCCGTTTCTTTTTATTTATTTTTTATTATTTTGTCTTAGGTGCCTTCTGGCTGTTATGAATAAACTCGAAATTTTTCATACAGATTAACTCATTATTATTCATACGATCCATGTCAGAGAATATTACCACTTTTGGCTAAACGATCAGTTGATAAGGTGATGTTTTAATGCGTTTACATTATTCACAAACTGAAATCTTTAATTTCAATTCTAGTTATCACTTCCTTCATTTCGACTTATCTTATGATATTCCACCTTATCGTAATACAACATATTTGATTTAAATGTTGCACTTCCACTCCGGATCACAAATAACCGAACTTAATAATAATAAAAATTATCTGTATGCACAGAATGCGTCTTCTGTCGTCCAATTAACCAATCCAGTTAGTGGGTTTATCAAAAGTATCAATGGGAGAGAATATTATATACCTTTATCTTCAAAGAAATCTGCATAATCACAAAGAGTCTAACACCAATCCCTGTCATTTTAATCGAGTAGATAATTTATCTCCAATATAAGCACGTACTTTCGTCTCTCAAATGTTATATATCAATAAATAAATCTTTGACCTGAAACTGATGCCCATACAACTAAAATCGCTTACATACATGACAACTAAACGAAAAAATACACACGAAATATATTTACGAAAAGATTAAATAAAGATAAAATAAAATATACGAATGTTAGAGGATTAAAAGTCGTAGATTCCAAAGTGCCCGAAAAACCCTATGCGTTCTGATTTCGTTATTATAAATTTCGTAATTGGCTTCATTCATAACATTTGGCATTTACGAAAGCTTTTCATTAACACGTAACAAAGTTTAGAGCATGATACAAGTCTTGATTCTTACAATGAAAAAAGGAAGAAAGAAGAGAGAGAGAGGAAGAAAGAAGAAGGAAGAATGTAAATAAAAGAAGAAGAGGAGGAAGAGGAAAAAGAGAATAAAAAAACAAAAAATTTGGACAGGAAATATATTTAAAATACAAATTTTTATACTTCTTCTTTTAAAACCTTCAGCTTCGGGCCTGGCCCTTTTGGTTTTGGGTTATTTTAACAAGAATATCTTCTAATAAAAGTAAATATCATTTTTAATTTTAAAAATAGAGAAAAATGGAAATGTAATTATTCTCTACAAGGTTCAAAATAAGTTTATTATTTCTTTAAAACACAAAAAATCGATTCAGATCAGATTAGATAGAACTTTCTGCTCATCAAGCGATCATATGGACTTTGGGAAATATGATCGGCTTTGCGGGAAAAAAAATTCTTTGAAGATGAAATTTACCGATAAATTTCTTCTTCAAGTTCTCTTCTCTCTCTCTCTCTCTCTCTCTCTGTCTCACACACACACACACACAATAAAGTGATTCACTTAGAAATGGGATAAAATAACATCGTTCAGCATGCACTCATCATCTTACTTCATGTGAGTGGGAGGGACTGACATTTGTACATATAGAGAACTTTGCATTTAACAGGTTTGTTGAGTCAGTACAGCTGCGTTGTTCAGGTTTGTTGAGTCAATACAGCTGCTTTGTTCTCTAAAATTACATATAAATGAAAAAGCATTAAAGGTGGAAAAAACAACATCACAGTAAGTATATAGAAACATATCTAGAGGATGGTAAAACAACAGTCGTTCACCATAAGCCTTTCATGACTGGACACTTACCTGATTTTATATAACTATTTATTTATAACTTGTATTTATATTAACTGATTCATATACTGACCAAATAAATATCAGAATAGAGGAGGAGCTGGGTGATAGCGTAATTATACAGTTGCCTGCACTTATACCAAAGGGACAGCTGGAGCGGCACCTCTGTGTCTGTTCACATTTACCGCGTGCATACTCGTACGGTTTAGGCGGATCGGGTTAAACCTCATTAGAAACATTACTTCATCAAATATAATCTCACTTTTATTTTTGTATGATGTTACAATGTCTGCGTGTAGACATAGCACTAAGATAATTAAATACATCAGTATCTCACTTTTATTTTTGTATGCAGTTACAATGTCTGCGTGTAGACATAGCACTAAGATAATTAAATACATCAGTATTGGTTATCGACAATCAAAGAGGAGAAGGCCGGTGAAAACAGGTGTATGTAATTCCAGCAATAAATGCCAAATATTTTTTAAATAAGTTTATGAAATGTTTCAAGTTAAAGAGAAATAAGCTATGTTATAAATAATTTTACGTTAATGCTCAGGATGTATTGTGCACTCATATGCACGTGGACACACACACACACTCTCACTCTCTCTTTCTCTCTTCCACACACACACACACACACACACACACACAAACACATATACAAACTAAAAAATTTTCCATGATATTTTGCTGTCTTAGCGAAAAGACAATTGTCAGGTCGTAAAGGGGAAGAACTCATTGCTCGGAGCTGCAAATTTGTAACCACTAGAATGCGATGCCTAATGCTCCACGTGATCAGTTTGTTATCCAGATACCTAGCCTTTGAAAATAAATAAAAAATAAATAAATAAATAAATAAATAAGTAAAATAAATAAAAACTACGCACATGTGTGTCTGTAAGTTTATATTTACACGTTTAATTATGCGTTTTCATATGCTTATGTTGAAATGTGTGTTATTATATATATTATATATATATATATATATATATATATATATATATTTTTATTTTTTATTATAAATATTTTATATTTTTATTTTTTTCATTTTTATCTTTTGGATTAAGTCTTTTAAGACAAGACATCGTTAAATGATCAAATATCACGTTATAAAATATATAAAATTATTTCCTTCACGTACCAACTTTTTCTTGTTATAAGCCCCTTGATTAAGGGCAAAGTACATCCTTTTAAAAAAGTTGTTTTTAAAACCTTAAAATACGTTTTTTGCACAAACAACAGTTACCCTGTGTTATCTTTTTTAAAACATTTTTCACGATTTTCACTTTTTTATAATTTTTCCCCCTCGCCCCACTTAGTAAAACCAAATACCATTTTTTTTCACCAGTGTCCAGAAAAAATTCACATTTTTTTTCCAGTTGGAATTGCTAAAACCTAACACTAGAAAATAATCGTTTGTGGCTAGGGTAAACCTACAAAAAAAAGTCAATTTTAACGAAAAATTTAACGCTAGAAAATAAGAAATAAGCCAGTTATTGTAAATATTGTACTACATTTATGTTATAATCAGCCCAGCCACAAAAGAGTAAAAGTTTAACAAGTGTTTGCTGGTTTCGACATCACCAAGACATAAATATAGGAAGATAATATAATCTGATAGCTTGACTCTGATAGCTAGACCCTAGAAAAGTCTTGTAACGAGGCCAAGTTTCCCTTATTAATTTAAAGATATGTGTATAAATTCCTCAACCTTTACTATGACTTTGACTAAGGAAAATATTAGACAATTATGAAATAGCCACACAAAGCGAGAGAAGGGATCCAGTCTAATTTTAGGGGGAGAAAGCGTGACAGAAAAATAGCGATAAAAAAAAAAACTAGTAGTAGGAGTAGTGGTAGTTACAGAATGAATAATGATAAAAAAACAACGGTAAGTGATGGTGGTCACGACGACGGTGATGAAGACAATAATATTACTGTTATCTATGTGGCTATTGTTATTATTATTAGCATCATCTCCATCATTTTTACATTGGTCTTTTCGATCTAAGAAAAAAAAAAAAAAAAAAAACCATTTATTATTGCACCTATAATTATTGCTATAGCATAATATTACATCTATTGGCGGAAACTGACCAAAGAGTATTTCGAAACCATATTTAAAAGACACGGAACAATATTACTAGAGATAATACTAACATAATGTATCCATATTCGTGCTTCAGTGTCATCCTAGGCATCAAGAAACTTCATCTAAAAAAAAAGTGAAAATTATTCCTGCACTTAAAACTCTCGACCACATTCCGCTCCGGTAGAAATTACCCGGATGTCAATAAACGAAAATGGTTGGGGCCTTAAATTGTTAATACAGTTTGTCAGTTAATTATGCTCTTTATAAATGATATATACTAAACAAAGAGTAAACGACACAGACCCTCGCGTGAAACACCTGAACTCTGCAATGACTGAATCACTTCACGAACCACATCTTTACACTCGTATCATCCACTAGTAAACTTAACTAATATATTCACTTCAAAAGGGGCTGTAGGAATCTAAGAGAAAAATCCGGTTCTGTCAGGCTGTGCGTCACGTGGGAAATCAATACACTGAAAATTACTGACAAGTGGTGCTTAGACCAACAACAATTAGGGCATACGCAGAAATGGCTCGCGGTATATCACACTATCACATTCGCCCTTTTAACTTGTATTTCACTCTTGTATTGGTGGTTTGGAAAAGGAGTTAACAAAGTCTTGTTAATTTTCAACCTTTTTTTTTAAATACAATTATTTACTTTTTATTATTATTTTTTAAAACCTTTTATTTCACTTTTGTATTGGTGGTCTGTTCGTAGTCCTGTTTTGTACTAAGACATTCTTATATATATTTTTGTTTTATGAATAATGTTTTCTGTATACATTCCTGTGTAATCTTCCATACACTTACTCAATAACTTTGTTTAGACATGAATCTATACCTTGTTTCAATATACCGACCCGTTCGAGCCTTCAGTATCATTTTCCCCTCATAGGATTTATTGGCCTTCATGTCTCAATTACGTATCACAACTGAATCCTGTCAGGCCTTTCATTCTATTTGCGTGCCTGTCAGTTCTCCTCGACAGGGATTGTCAACCAGCCTATCTTTAAACATTTCATTCACATTACTGTCATCACGTTACCGAACCCCAGAAAAAAAAGTGACGTAAATCATTTGCAGGAAACAATGCGGTTAGACTTGTTCGGTTGGGTCGTCACTTAACCACGGTAACCGCGCTGGGCTTTCGACGTGGGACACTGTTTGCCTCTTATTACCTTTTGATTACGTAATTAACTTGATTACGTGATTAACGACGGTGACTCCGCTGTCATTAGTTTCTCCTCCTTAATAGGAGAGAACGAGATAATTAGTGGAAATAAGGGTAAACGCTAATGTAAGTACCTGTCCCTTCTGTAGTAAAATCTCAATACGTTTTCCTACAATTACGATGTTTTGCTTCACTGTTGCACTTATTACTTGACTGATTTATTTTCCTCGAGGAATTTAAATTTCGAATGGAATGAAAAAAGAAAAAAAAGTCGTATAGTTACAAGATCTAATGTATACAACATCTCATATTCTGCGAAACATTTATTGACACAGGAAAGAAAAAGAAAAGAAATCGTGGTTTCTTCAACATCTCATGTTTCTTTCCTCTTTGTATCACCCCCCCCCCCATTTCCTTCCTACTTCCTTTTCTCTCTTTGTTCTCCTTCTACCCTAGCGTTTTTTTCCTCTGCTTTTCCTCTTTTTATGTCTTTAATGTACTGACTTTTGTATAAGCCCGTAAAGTCCTCAGTATTTTTCTATAAACTAAATGGAGTTTTTTATTTATTGTATTGCATTTTCTTTGCGTTACTATTTTTTTTAGTTTTTCTATTTTTCTTTTCTTTTTACCTTGTTTCTTCTTTTCTATGTTCCCTTCATTCTTAATTTTGCGCTCTTTTTTATATCTTGTTTATTTTCTCTTTCTGCCTTTCTTTGTTCCCGTCCCTCGATTTTTTTTTTTTTTTGCGTTTTTTCTTTTTATCTTCTGTTTATTGCCTGCTTTTCTTTGTTCCCGTCTTTCTTGATTTTTTTTTTTTTTTCGTTTGTTTTTCTTTTTATTTTCTGTTTATTGTCTGCCTTTCTTTGTTCCCGTCTTTCTTAATTCTTCATTTTGCGTTCGTTTTTATTTTCCTTTTATCTTTTTTATATTCTGCCTTTACTTGCTAACTTCTTTTTGAATTCCTTGTTTTGCTTTTTTTTTTTCTCTCTCTCCCTCCATATCATCCAACACTTTCTTTTGAGATTCATCAAGCTCTCGCTTTCCATCATTAAAAATAAGGCGCCGGAGGATTTAGCTCTCCCTTCTGACTTCCCTCACACCACGCCCTCAGGTGATATACCCCATTTTATTCACAGAAAAGTGTATATATGAATAATGTGGGAAGTGTGGAAAGTTACTGTACGTTTTATCTGCAGGTTGCATTTTTGCCAGTAAAATTCCCTTTCACCCCTTGCAATGTAAACCTCACTTGCGGCAGATATCCGTGCGGTACATAAAATGTTACTTATCTAAATATCTCTCGGTCCATATCTCTCACCCTCTTTCTCTCCTCTCTCTCTCTCTTTGTACCTCTGCCTCTCTCTTTCTGTACCTCTCTCTCTCTGTAACCCCCCCCCTCTCTCTCTCTCGCTCACACACAGAGTATAATGAACTCTCTTAGCCCGGAACAAGAGAAGGAGAGACATGCAATATGTTTAATGATCTCTTTTTCTTTAATGTTTCTTTTGCTCAACCGTGAGATGAACACGAGAGAGTCCTTTTGGGAGAGGAAACAAGCTCTTCATAAATATATACACGTTTAAAAACGAGAGAAAGAGAAAAAGAAATCCACAGTCGCTTCTACACACACCACACACACACACACACACACACACACACACACACACACACACACACACACACACCAGAGACGCCGGAGAAAATGAAAGGCGCAGTCTCAGTTAAACTGATAGCGAAAGCTTTTGCACGCAGGACCCTCATGGAATGCGCACCTCGCTGTTACTATGACCTTCGTTAATTTCTCTTGGGCATTCGTCCTTATATATATATATCTTTTTTTTTTTTACCGGGACTTATTACTTCTTTTCTTTCTTGAATCAATATGAATTGTATATCAATCATCGTTATTATTAATATCACCGTATTTGAAATCTCATGTTAAATACGTCGTAGGTAATTAATGAAACTGGGATTTGAAATTGTTTTGTTGTTGGACTCTTAGGCACAACACAGCCAACCGTTCTGGATAAATTATTGGCCTTTTCAATTAATCGAACTGTTTAATTTTTTTAGTTTGCTTCTGAAATAGCAAGATTTCCAATAACAGCTCCAAGCTTTTCTTTGCTTTCTTAACCATAACCCTGCAGTACTTGGTATAGTTCTTGCTTTCCCTTGACATATCAAGTATTGCACCGTCACCATGGTAACAGCACTTCTCTCCTACCTACTGCAGGGATGTAAACAGATTATTTGAATGCGACAGTGACATATCTCCAAGTTTACAGAATCATGTTGTTTGCAGAAGTTCTTTCTCTTAGGATAAGCAATCAAAGGATATTAAACGGCACTGGTACTATCTTATGGCCAAGTCTGTCAGCCTTTCTTTATTCCACCTTATGTATTGATCCTTGAATGCTTCACCTCCACCTCTCCGCCATTCTCCTCATCCTGTCCCTTTCTCCATCATCAGTTCTCCCTCTTATCTTTTCCAAGTGCTCGGATGATCAAAAAATAACAAATCAATAAACGAAAAAAAAGGAACTTGGAGACTTACATTAAGCATAATCTAATTCACCATGATGTAACCTATAATTCAATCCTTTCGGTGTAAATGAAATACAGCTCCTTGTACATGGTACTATTAACTATTATTTTCACGCATCAAAACAAAATATGATATACATGTCTCTAAAAGGAACATTAACTTGGAGTAGCCTCAGAACTCCGCTACGGCAGCTGTCCTTGTCTGAGGTCGAAATTAAAGTCGCTGACGAGAAGCGTAATCTCAGCAATTTGGCTTTTTATTTGTTCTCTTGCTTTTAGTCCCCCGTGTTTTTGGAAGAAGCGAGTAGCCATGGCCGTGAATATAATGACGGTCAAGACCAGTCTTTACGACCAATTTTCTCAGACTTGGCCGGAAAAATGGTCGTCCGCCAAGTCTGATAAGAGAACGTACTGCATTACGAGTTAATTGTTTTGTTCTGTAAAACCGCATTATCGTAACGATGCTCGAAGAAAGAAAGAAAGAAAGAAAGAAAGAAAGAAAAAGTCTTACGTATAACTGCAAAGAGATTTAGAATTTATCCAGTAATCAAGCAGATGACTAAAATTACGATTGAAATAAGTAATTTTAAGTAACAAAAATGTAAATCACTCCTCTCCCACTTACGGCCACTATCAAACAAAGAATGATGGCTTGCAGTACTCGGTAATTTCAAAGTATGCGAAACGATCAGCGTTTCCAGAAATTTGAAATATTTCCATCTCACTTCGGAGTCTGCCATTTCAAAAGTCCGGTCGTTTTAAACTAGGAATGATAAGTATTTAGGATATGTGTGTGTGGTGTGTGTGTGTGTGTGTGTGTGTGTGTGTGTGTGTGTGTGTGTGTGTGTGTGTGTGTGTGTGTGTGAGAGAGAGAGAGAGAGAGAGGGGAAAAAAGAAGAAGAGAGAGAGAGAGAGAGAGAGAGAAGGCGGTAGTGAGGGAAAGGGAGGGGGAGAGAAAGAGAGAGAGAGAGAGAGAGAGAGGAATGGCAAGCGAAACCACTAAATCAATTCTATATTATCTGGGATTATATAATATGAAAAAGGCCAAAGGAACGTGTAATGGTGTAGAAAAAAACAAAAACAAATGCAAACATGGAAACTGGAAGTGGAAACCAAAAAGTTTTTGGACACAAGCATCAAATTTGGGGGTAGTAATGAGAATACCCAAGTTTTTACCAAGCCCCGGTGGGCCAATGGTTTTAGAGGGGGGATAAATGTAAAGGCAATTTTAAATCGAGGGTTGACAAGTCCGGCGTTTTTAATTCCTTCCACTCATTGCCCCGCCCGATGGGTCCAAGCCAGCTTCAGTCTAAATAGATGGTGTGTATTAACCCGGGGGGAACAACCCAAAACCCCCGCAAATGCCCGAAAAATTATGGAGCCCATATCTAAACTTATATTTAATATAAAGACTTATGGGAATTATTTAAATCATCACCGCCCCCCGTTGTTCCTTGGGGAAGGCCACCTGTTGCCTCTTAGCCAATGGTCCCAAAACCCAAATCAAGGGGGTGCCCAAACCCGGTTTTAGAAGAATTAAAGGTTTACCACCGGATTGTAAAGGATTTGCGGAATAACACGTTTTTCCCCCAAGAATAAAATGAACTTCCTTAAGTCGGCTTTACCACGGGACTTTTAGACTTAATCCCAGAAAGAAAAAAATTGAGAATTTTAAAGAAAATTTATTTGCCCTAACCCCATGAGATTGTCCTCTAAAGAGGGGGTTTTTTTAATAACAAAAGTATTTTTCAAATAGCTTTAACATGAAACCCGGGGCTGTATATAAATCCTTTCCCTAAATAGCCCTTTTCCCCCTTTATTTGTAAAATAAAAAAAGGACAAAATTTAAAAGTTATTATATATGAAATTTTTAAAATCCAACCAGAACCATTTTTATAAAAATATTATAATATTTTCTAAAATAATATTTATATATATATATATATATATATATATATATAAAATATATATAATATATATTATATAATTATATATTATATATATATTTTTGGAGGGTATGTGTTATATAACTGTGTGCACATAACACAAAACCACACACAAAACACCACAACACACACACACCACCACAACACACACACAGAGAGAGAGAGAGATGAGAGAGAGAGAGGAGAGAGAGAAAAGGAGAGAGAGAGGAGAAGAGAGAGAAGAGAGAGGAAGGAGAGAGAGGGGAGAGAAAAGGATACTGAGGCAACCGGCGCTTCGGGAAAACAAAAGTTCATATCTAATATTTCATTAAAACATCAAAGCTTTGGAATTTTACAGTGTCACCGTGCGTGTAAGAAAGATAGTTTCAGACGAAATCCCGCAGTTTCAATTCTTGACTTGAAGTTGATGATGATGATTAAGTAAATAGTAATGACTTTCTCCATCACATTACGTTAGTACACCAAGCAACATTTTTTCTAAATTATTTGCATACATTTTGCATATTTAAAGTTTTGAAGGAATCATCAGCGTTAATATCTTTACCGTAGATATTTCCTAAATATTTTTTCCACATTTAGTATTCATACTATCTTTAAACACATGGAATAGTTTCCAATTAGTTTGTCAGTTTCTCAAACAGACTGCAAAGTTTTATAACACGTGACAACAGAAGCATTACTAATGGGTTTCTTAAGAGGATGACTTGAAACAGAATATAATTAATTATATTTGTTTTGTGTTTATAGCTAAACCGCAGTTTAAGGAAAATTGACTCAACAATCGATGCTATCTACATATACAAATGGCATTGGAAGATTAGCAGCAAAATAGGCCACGAAGCTCAAGATGTTATAAATTATTCATATATACTAAATAAGTTATTAGAATCACATGTGTTTAAAACCTGCATCTAAGGTGAGTTAGTGGCTGTCAAAACCGACTGTTTACATTTTATAATTGAATTCCCTCAATACGACTGTAAAATATGCAGTGCATTGCGTATAAGCAATATAACGAAAGGACTGTGATGAAGATGTCATGATAATGATGGTGAGTGATTAGTGATGATGCTGATTATGGTGAGGATTTGTGCTAATGATGATGTGAGGATAACTGATGATGATAACGAATGATGATGATAATTGATGATGATAATGATAATGATGGTGATTATTCGGACAGGGCAAAATCATCTTTGTGTATACTTGGACTATATATTATAGATTGACTATTATCCTGAGGGAAGCCTTAGATCCGTAAAAAATGTTTTTGCTACACACACCGTATTCTTGTGTGGTTGCACCCATCCTTAGAGAAAATATTTAAATGGATGTATCTTATATGAATATATAGAGTTTATGCTTTATCCTCGTAAAGCCGAGTAGCTACCATAATGTTACTCATAAATATATTGTAATAGCTTCTTATCAACTTTAGGCCCAATCAATCAATATTATTTACATGCTCTTGTAACTGCCATCAGTACAGTTAGTAGTCCTTTATGCTGCAGTGAAATCATCTCACATTAAAGACACGCCACCCAGTCTTATTCTCCTTACCCTGAAATCTTTGCATCTAATGTCATAGCATATCTCCATAAAATCTGACCCAAGTGTTCTTTTTCAGTTCTCGCTTATCTAACACCCTCATAGCCATTATTCTAAGGGTTGAAAATATTACAGCAAAACCTATCATTTTGTAATTATTTTCTTGGCCTTGGAGACCAGACTACATTGCAAAGAGTAGACTACATAACATAGTACAGAGATATTATATTACTTAAATGCGAGAAAAGAAGTCATATGGTCATAAACGTTCGTATAAACACCTAAAAATATAAATTTTAAAACAAAGAAAAAAAGCATGGGAAAATCCTTTGTGGCAAAATTAGGTTAAAACAAATGTAGGATGATTAGATATAAAAAAACCCCTTTTATTTTTTTTAATTTTTT